>NC_142935.1:56317216-56372216 GCF_046866305.1 Octopus bimaculoides
TACGTACTCTACAAAAGTATAGTGTAACCTATGATATTAACGTAAGATTGCTTTTATTATAACTGAACATAAAATCAAACATATATATACAATCTGTGGTGGGAAAGGTGAAACTAGAAGCAGATAAAGCGTGTAAATTTGGAGTTAAAAACTGTGGATAGAAAAAGTCAATTACACACACACACGTGTACGTACGTATGTAACTGTGTAATAAAACTTTGTCAAACACAAATTTACAAACAGATCTGATGTAGGCGATAGACATTATGTTATGAATAATAAACACTTGGTAACAATGTAATAAAGATATTTCTTTAAAAGTGAAAGAATGATTTTCTAAATATTTATGAATCAAAATGATGTTGTAAGATAATAACAAACTAAAAATGATATCGAAAAGCCCAAATGGTGTTTCTATGCCTTAATTTGGATGTCAGATATCAATCACTAAACTAAGAAAGCCAGATTTAAGTTTCTATTTCCAGATATTTCACGAAAGCATGAACGTCACAATCTCATTCCTTTTCCGATGATAAATTTGTGTGGCCTTGTGTGCAGTGAAATGTCTCAAGATAAGAGAATTTACAGACAGCATCACACATCAAATAAATATTAGCTACCAAAGGGAACGGCCTTTCCGGTTAATCCACAAATTGTGAAGATATGTGGGGGTTAAAAGTTACAGCGATGAAAGATCTTATTCTATATTAAGATCAAGCATTTTTGTTCTCCCATACTCAGGCTTTTTCTTATACGACAGAGAGCCACGAAAAAGCCATTACACGGTCGCTCGTCCTACTAAAAAGAGCAGCCAAATATCACTCAAATCACACGTTATCGTCGTAATAAGAGAAGGCACACCACCAATTTAATAGTCACAATATTATAGATAATAAACAAGATTATCGAGACTGGAAAGTTTCTACTCATCGGTCTGATCAATTAAGAGTAAACATCATCACCATAGGTTTCGGCCAGTACAGGATCGTTTGTGCCCTCACAACATGTGTGTGTGTGTGTGTGTGTGTGTGTGTGTGTGTGTGTGTGTGTGTGTGTGTACGCACACACTGCAACATACAAGTGTAAGTACATTCATAAAAATGTGTTTGTACACAAATATTAATGTGAAGATACGAGAGAAGGACGGGGAAAAGAAGCAAGACCCAAAAGAAACTAACCCAAATTTAGAGTTAAGATAAGGTTAGTAGTGCTTTTGGGGGGGGGGGGGGTCCTACTACATATTCGGGTGTCGCTAACAAAAATAAGAGGTACACACAGACACACACGGCGTGTCTATACAAAACCAAAGTGTCTAACTATATCAACAGCAATATCTCTTTCTAAAGAATATGAAAGTTATAGAGAAGTGTTGTTACCTTTCTGCTAAGAGAAACGTGATAGAAGTAGTAGTGGCTGGGAAGGAGCAGTGAGAACTAGAGAAAGTTAGGTACATCTTACGCTTCATGCTTTCTCCTTCATACACACCACACCATACGAGAAAGGTAGGAGAAACAGAAAGATAAAAGGGCCGGGTGACTGAAAAAGGTGACGACAGTATTGAATGGTGTGAAAACGGGTGATGAGGGGTGGATTAGCGGTTCAAATCAAATGAAATAAATATTGGGAGCTTACCTAATTCTTTCGCTCCAAAAGTAGTGTAAAGTGGAGACCAAGCCAGTACAAGTATATGTTCTCTCGTTATTTTTACTCTCTGTAATCTACAACTGGTTTGGTATATCAGTTAAAGTATGGCTACCCGCCCGAGTCTGGTGATGGAGGTGACTAACTTACTAAAAAGCACTGTTTCCCACCTTACCTCTTTCCCTCGTTTTCTTTTCTCTTTCTGGCTGTTTCTCCCAGACAGAGTAGAAGGGTCAGACACTTAACAGTAGCAGAAATGACGCCGACGGCAGAGCAGAAAGAAGAGAGAACGATGCAGAGGAAGTTAATGGAGAAAGAGGGTGAGACACGATGGAAAAGATAGCGTGAAGCGAAAGAGAAAAATAAAGTAGGCGATGGAGTCAGAAGGGGGAAAGAAAATAACGAAACCAAAAACAAATGAATGGTACGGTTGAGGAAAAGGGAAGGGGAAGAGGAGACTGTGTAGATATGGGAGGAGGGATATAAAGAGCGGACGAAGTGGTGGAGGATATACTGTAAGTGATGGAATGAGAAAGGATAGGTGGTAGAGGAGACAGACAAACCATGACGAGAGAGAGGGAGTATAAAGACAGGCGATGGCGAGAAAAAGAAAGAAAATCAGTGAACGTAACGTAAATCAACGGACAGAAGATGAGGTAAAGACGAAATGAAAGAGCAGGAGAAAGAGAAGTGGGTAAAATGGGTAGGGCGATGGTTGCGACGTTGATTTCAAGTTCAGTGTGAAACCTTCTGCAGACGGACAAATAGGTGTGTAAAAAGGCGGCAGTCACCCTGCTGCGTGTAACAGTAGCTCTCGATGATAACTCACAAGTTCAGCACCTTGGACAATTAGACGAGCCATCGAGGAAGGCTCTAGAAATAGTACACAAATTCCTTCAAATATACCCTATCGTTTTAATGAAAGTACGGAACTGCCATGGATTGAACGTCTTTGATCACAGGTCTTCTCAATTAGTGAAGACCTGAGACTAAACATTAGGTCGATTTTGATCGAACTTCGTAGAATGATTGGCATTCTAATCGCAACATCATTGTTGGACAGCAAACATTTCTTGAAGCTGTTGTTCAGCTTCGAGATCACTAAATGAGCAGATCTATAGATAAAAATATTCTAGCTGAGACCATCTCGCCTTTGTTTTCAACTCAAGGTGTCATTAAACCTCCTTTTTCATTTTTTACTTAAGACAGCAGAGTGGGATTTGAGGGCGATTTAGCTGTTATTTCTGGCAGATGGAGCAACCACGTTGAGGCCCCCGTATATTCGGTTGCTATATCTACCAGTCGAATGTATAAATATGCCACCTTTCATTGAGTCGAGGACGATAGTGCTTGCTGGTTTGCTTAGCTCTATATTAGCTCGGACTGAGCAGATCTATGATAAAAGCATTCCACCCTTTGAACATCATACCGTTTTATCTATCAGAAACAACATTGTCCAATGTATATTTTTAATGGATATTTAACTGCTATTTCTAATAGGTCGACCGATCTCGTAGATAAGCCTTTCTTGGCTAGGGTTTTCTTGTTTCAGTCTGATATGAAAATCCGGTTGAGCCCGACCGAGTACACCTCATGTTACCGGAATAATCAGGAACAAGTCAATGCTTCGTCAGAAAATCATGTGCACTTGGAAATAAGACTGTCTTAACATCATTAGCCCATGGGCGAAGCAATATAGTCTCATCTCATCTTTTAAGGATGTGTAGGAGTACATCATTTAATGTCTCTTCCCTTTTGAGACAGTAGTGCAGACATGGGCAAACTTTCTCGAGAAGTGGGCCGCATGATATATGGCTCATCATCAGCGGGCCGCACTACTAAAAAGATTTCAGGTGTGCCATTCAGAAAGTCCCGTGAGTCGCAGGTTTCCCATCCATGATAGCACCAGAATGTGATTTGATAGAGAATTAGCTACCAAATAAGGGTTCTAGTTAGCTGTTATTGTTTAGGCTGAGCTCAGTTATCTTTTTCTTTGAGTAAACCGATGGTCAAATGCATTTCAGCCAAAACCATCACGTCTATTTAGAAAAATATATCGAACTACATTGGCGAATAGGTCGGAGCACTCTGTACCTAGACCCAGAATAATCATTAAACACGACAAACAAGTGCTAAGGATACCAAATGATGGAATACTTTTCCAGTGTCGGATTTACCATGGTACAAATGGTTAGGTATTTTAAAAAAGATATTTAAAAAATAAATGTTGAAAATTTGCATTTCTTCTTGTTGCCCGGATCCTTTCTGTTTGGCTGCCACTTTTCAATTTCTTCAATTTTTGTTACAACTGATTTCATATTTAGCGTATTGGTGATTTTTTTTTTTTTTTGCATAATCATAGGAATTACCGTGTGTAGAATACTAATTCGCAAAAATTTTTAGAAAATTCCCCAAGACTGGGTAAAAATGATCAAACCTTAAACCTCTGTAAGTTTTTAAAAAATTTTCTGGAAGAAGTGAATTATCTGAGATTCAGCATGGAAAATTACATCAATATACCAAATTTTAAAATTTTCACTAAACTTTAAAATTTCTACAGGTGCAGCCAAATAGAAAAGACCCTGTTGCCCTAGTTATAATTAATTTTCTAATAACGCTTACATACAATCGAATGTTAAATAAAATGTATATATAAAAATAAAAACAGGTCATATTTAGGATCTTTTTTCATTAACGAAACACTTTGAAACTTGGAACACTGGTAGAATGTGTCATATAAAACATCTTTTTCTCTTAGTCTTCTTTAAAAAAAAAAGAAATCCATAAATTATTCCATGTTAAAGTTGTCGTATTTCTGTAATTTCAACCAATCACTGACGTCCATTCAGCCGATATACATTAAGTGCCGACTACATAAACAAACGATTCTGAAACAATTAATCCTAACCCTAACCCTAGGGTTAGGGTTAGGGTTAGGGTTAAAGCAAATTTAAAATGAAAAAAGCAAATAAAACGAAGAATCGTTTGTTTATGTAGTCGGCACTTAATGTATATCGACTGAATGGACGTCAGTGATTGGTTGAAATTATCGAAATAAGACAATTTTTTACATGAAATAAATTCGAATACAAAAATATTTTTCTGTTCTATAACACAAAATAGACAAGTATACGAAGTTTGAAAGTCTTTCCGTACCAAAAACACTACGTAAAACATTAATGAAAAATGTGGCCCCCGTTTTAAAAAAGATCCCATATTTAATGTAGTTATGTAGTTTGGCTTGGAAAAAAACCGAGACTGTTGCCTGGGCATCACGACTGAAACACCAACCAAAATATTAAGGTTCGGTTGACATCTGATCAAGCAAGGTCTGTAATTGAAGACATCCGAGCCGTGATCACGATGTAGTTGAGTAATGTAGCGCCTCGAACTTGCATTATCCAACGTGAGCAATCTTCCTCCTCCTCCTCCTTCTTTAAGAATGTGATTGGAGAGAGGCTTTGTTATTATTTCTAGTAGGTACAGAGCAGCGGCTTGTTTGTTGACTCGATGATGTGGTTAGAGGTCGTTTGTGCCACTTAGATATTACAAAAAGCAGCTACCGTATTATTTATTACTAACAAACAAACAGTCAGCCGCACAGCGAAGGGGGTGGAGAAGCAAGAGCTGTAAGATGTTCGACGTGAGTAGAGATGTGCGACTATAAAATAGATAGCTAGATAAATGAATGCAACCTCAACATTCCGTTAGAGCACGAGAGGGGAAGAATGAATACCTGATTTTCTCTAGCAGACAGGCAGGAAGAGTAGATAGCAAGCTATCTCCCACCACTTTTACTTTTGTAACTATAAATATAACGAGATACGTGTGTGTGTGTATCTATTTAAGTATCTTACGTACACTCAGACAGATATACATAGCGGAAGTCCTTATGGTTTTACTTATTAATATGCCACTGGGTCAGATGAGAAATGAACTCCACAATCACTTTCTCCACCTGTGCTTCGTTATCAAATTGCACGCACGCACACACAACGAATGAGGTTTGAATTGATCATAAAACCAGGAGGTCCCGAACTGAGGTAACTAACTCACTGAGAGTAAAATTTCGTCTACCGAAGGGGTATATATGCTGATTCTGGATTCATGTTTTTTATTTCTTCTATAATTTTAACACATTTGAAGTTGAGAAGAAAATTTGAAGTGAAAAAATATTTTTCTTCCAACAGTTTATATTCTAAATTAGTGTTGCCAATGGGATAGTCTAATTCAAAAAGACTGTTTGGTTTTGGTGTCCGTTCAACAACAGTTCATAAATAAGAAACGTTTTATTTTTTAATTATTTAATAATAAAAGATACTGTTGTAATACTTCGACCGTGCGAACCAAAGGAGATGGCGACGTAGACGGGAAAGGCTCCTTTTTACCATGTCGCACGGTCGAACACAAAACAAGATATATAAGTTGGAAGGCTCGTCGTAAGAGATACGAGCCATAGTGCCAGTAAAAGAACTTAGGACAAACTCAACCGTTAGATATATAATGAGAATAAATTTATTAACAAAGTGAAACTGTTAGTGCTGTGTGCGTGCATGCGACATATAAAATTAAGACAGTAGATAAATCAGGCCTTTGTGTATAAGAGAAGGTATACAACAATGTGAAGTGACGGACAGTCATATAAGCAATAGTGTGTATACAATATGTGAGTGTACAAGTGTGCGTGTGAATGAGAGGAAACACAGAACATAGTATGAATGTCTGTAACATAGACTGTAAAAAGTCTTAAAAACACTGAGATAGAGAAAAACCAGTTCGTATTAAAGTTACACAAGATTTAGAATGTTCATACGCAGGAAGTTGTGGCCAAGTAGCAGAGCTGTGAGTATCACACTATGTGTGTAGAGCGTCGAATGCTGTGACCTGGTATAGTATATTCTGGCTGGTTAGTTCTGACTATTATTCGTGAGTGGAAACTCCACTCATACAGTGAAGATAAAACCGAGCTTGTTGATATTGGTGTGTCCTTGGTGGTGTGGTTGCTGGGGCACGACAATGGTAGACAGTACATTGGTAGTGAAGACGTCGGCGCTGGAACTGACTGTAGCTGTGTTCTGTATGTGTGGTGTGGTCAACGACCAGACCCGTGAGAGATCTGAAATCGTAGACGTGTGGTCAACGACCAGACCTGTGAGAGATCGGAAATCGAAGACGATTGCCGTCATTGGATCGGGCTTATTTATAGGCGAAAAAGAGCTCACCGGAAACCCAGTAAAACTCTCTATCACGTGACTTTATCTAAAGCCACGATTGGACGTAAATGCCCCCTTAGCAAGTAGAACATGAGGACAATTGCCGCACAAATAAGAACCAATCAGGTTGATGGACAGAAAGGGCCAAGGTAGCCGAAGGCTAGATGTTAGCAGCTTCGTTATCATTTGTGATTGAATGGCCGAGAGAGAGGTTTCACTACACTGTTTATTACTTTTTAAAATTTACCATTACTATTTGTTGCGAGTTTCATTATGACAGAAGTGTAAACTCAGTTTATGGAGGAGAAGGGAAGTAAATTTGTTTTCGCAAAGATGCCAAGGAATAGCTGTATTAGAGAAAATAGCATGTGCTTAGAGTTCCAAGAGAGGGAGCACCGCAGTTTATTTTCCAGCGTCGAATTTACTATGGTGTAGCTTGAACCAGGACCCGGCAAAAGGAGCACCCATAATAAATTATTAAAAAATGGCCAGTGTTGCACTGTCAAAAAAGGATTAGATTTAGAAGTTGTTCTGCTATTTTAGCAAGTGTTTACCTATCACTGCGTATACCTCAATGGATGCAGGCATTGCTGAGTGCTTAACTCCGCTTCGAAAATCATGCGGTTCCAGATCCAACCGTAGCTTTATGAGTGGAATTTGTAGACGGAAACTATGTGGACGCCTATCGGATAATTGTCAATAATGTATCACATTGATTCAGTGAAATACTCAACTGCTTGCACGTTAATTTAATGAATGGATTGATCAAACAATTGGAAAATTTTACAAAGATTTTTGGAATTTTTTTTCAGAATCATAATCTCCGTATTTTTTCGCATATTTTGAGAAAAAAAAATTCTAAAAAAGTTTAAAATGAAGTAAATGGTGGTGGGGAGTTTGGTAATTTAGAAATGTCGATTTTTTTTTTTTGCAGATTCGTATTCCCCGTAGCCGAAAAGGGGTGGGTTGTGTTGAAAAAAAAATTGTAAAAAATAGTGGTTTGGGGGAGGAGGGGCGGAAGTCTTGTCAACAATTGGATGCTTATCACCGAAACAATTCGGATTGGCATCATATCTTGATAAAGACAGGCCATGAGTTTTTAAAAAAATACTTTCCTGGTTTAATGGCTAACTCAGACCTGTATGTGTGTGCAGCACAATTAAATATCAGCCAAAGGCTAACAACAATAAATATTACCATCAAAACATCTTGAGCTGATCTCTCTCCCCTCCCCTCTCACTCTGTGTTTAATAATCAAATAAAACAGTCAGCTACAGAGTTTGAGAGTCCAGCGATATATATCTGATAACGTATTGAAGTCAACTTGTTAATCTAAATAAATCTATCAAGATACTAGAGAACAACAATAGTATCATTACAATAGACAAATCAGCTTAACATACAACAGAATAAATTCAGCTTACTTAATCCAGTCAGCATGAAAATAATATGACACTTCTGGCTGAAAATATCATTCTTCACACCTATGTCACAACAGTACAATAAGCTTGTACTAAACTAGCTTCTGATACATCAAAGGAATTCCAGCGGTGACCATCCTACCTTTTTTTTTTTTTTTTTTCTTATCAAGCCTTGGACTATACTATCCAAGGTATCCTTTTTATTTTAAATATGATATGCTATGATTTTATCTGCTATTTATAGAGGATGTAGAGACAACATAATTGTTGTCTTTCGTTGACTAGTAAGTACAAGATCAGAATATACGGTACATCCAGGTTAGATGGGATGGTTGACATGGGCCAACGATTCTAATGTGACCTACATGTTCTGTAAGACTTGTATTCAGGGTTAATGAGGTTATTGATATTTTGTAGTGATGGAAAAGAAGAAAAAATTGTTAGGGGTAAGTAGAAAGGTTAACGTACATAGGATACTATTGTAGTATTTTGAGGTATTACGGATGTGTCTAGGCCAGTATTTCTGAACCTTTCTTGTCCTACACTCCATTTCGATTTTAAAAAATAGCTGCGCACCTACCATGAATGGACAAAATACGTGCGCGCCTGTGTTTAAAAACTTTATTGCAAGTTTTATTCATTCGATACTTGCACTTTATTCTTGGGAAACACTGGTCAAGGTAAGGGTTTTGGAGAATTCGAGCTTAACAGGGAAGACTTTTGTTGTAGTGTTATCAATGCGATGTAGGCGTACGATGCATGACGACGACGAATGTTTTACATAAACAACAACAGTAACAGCAGCAGTGGTATTAAAAAAAATAAATGACGAAGAGAACAAAACCTTGAGCAACAACAATAGGAAACTTAATGATCTTTTACTTGTTTCAGTCACTGGACTGCGACCATGCTGGAGCATCACAGTTACGGATTTAGTCGAACAAATTGACCCCAGTATATATTTTGCCACTTATTCTATCGGTTTCTTTTACCGAACCGGTAAATTTCGGAGACGTAAATATAGCATCAGGGGTTGCCAAGAGGTGCTGGGGGGACAAACACAAAGACACACACACACACATGACGGACTTATTTCATTTTCCGCCTACTAAATCCACACACAAAGCTTCGGCCGGCCCAGGGCCTATAGTGGAAGACACTTGCCCAATATGAGATGCAGTGGGACTCGAAACCATGTGGTTTAGAAGCAAATTGCTAGCTACACAGCCATGCCTGCGCCCATGATACACGCGCACGCAACAAATGTTTAACTAATGAAGAAACTTATAAAACGCTGTGTTCATTTTCATCTCAATGACATTTGCAAAATGAGCCTAATTTAATTTTGCTTAGATTGCTTTCAATTTTAGCGTATCGATGCAACTTTGAATTTTGATTACGATCAACCAATTACTTTATCTCGTAAATTAAAGAATCTGATGTTATTTGGAATTAAAGGTTGGGAAATTTGGGTAATCTTAGCCAATCAACAGACAGCTATTTCTAACATTTATCGTTTCTACATATTTTCTCGACATTGAAATCGAAACTATATTATATGTATTATTTTTAATGACTGTTATAGTTTGTCACCGTCATAATGATTTATCTACCAATAAAGTGTGTAAATAAAGCCGTTGTTAAACCTCCTGTGCTTTTGTTTAACATGGACTGAATTTATAACCTTCTACGAATGAAACTACCTAGTGGTTGTACTATAGTGGGACTGAGCATTCAACACCTAAATTTTAATGTAATATTCAGGTAGAATCAGCATGGCTATTATAGGTAGTACAGCCAACTCGAAGAGTTTTATTGGAGAAGGCACTTCCTCGAGATATCACGCAACCCATAAGCCTATGACACTAACGTGAGCGTTCCCCTACTCACTGGTTACTCAACACGTATATAAAAACATAGGCACACAAGTACAATTGGATCTTTCTGATTTGCGGACACCATTTTTTATTTAGTGTGTTTTCTACCGAAACACTTTAAAACTTCGTATACTTGTATATTTTGTCTTATAGCACAGAGCAAAATTTTTATATTCGAAGTTATTTCATGTTAAGAATTGTATTGAACAGATTTTCACCAAATTTGGCAAAAATACTCATTGGGTGAGTGGTTTGAAACGAGATTATCTAAAACCCTAACCCTGACACCCTAACCCGAACCCTAAAGCTAAAACCAGTACAAACGCACGAACGATGTCATAAATAACAGTACCGCCGATAGCTGTTGTTGACAAACCACAGTAGTAATTGTTTTCACCTCAATAGACGTCAGTGATTGGTTGAAATTACCGAAATACGACAACTTTTAACATGAAATAACTTGGAATATAGAAACTTTTCTTAACAAGGCTAAGAGGAAAAGATGTTTTATATGACACATTCTACCAGTATCCCAAGCTTGAAAGTGTTTCGCTAGAAAACAAATAGTGTCCGCCAAATCAGAAAGATCCGTACAATTAGCTAGATGCATGCGTACATACATTACAAAGATACATACACTCAGAGCCGAAAAATAATAGTTACATAAAAACATACGTATACAATTATATACACACGTACTACGTAGACACACAGAAAGACAATAATCAATCCAGCTGTACTTCCAGTTATATCTGTTTCACTGTTATGATCTATAGCCGTTACATCCCATCCATTGCTATCAGATGAACACTCCCACCTTTGTAGTGTGATTTATTGATAGAAATTCTATACTGACCAAGAACTAGAGCCAGACACTTAAAAGTGTACTTATTGCTGTTAAAGTATATATATATATATATATATAAATATATATATATATATAGTTGAAAAAAGATTAGAGATCTATATAAATATAGATATATATATAGATATATATAGATATATATATATAGATATATATAGATATATATATATAGATATATATATATATAGTTGAAAAAAGATTAGAGATCTCTCTCTCTCTCTCTCTCTCTCTCTCTCTCTCTCTCTCTCTCTCTCTCTATATATATATATATATATATATATATATATATATATATATATATATATAGTTGAAAAAAGATTAGAGATCTATATATATATATATATATATATATATATATATATATATAGTTGAAAAAAGATTAGAGATCTATATATATATATATATAGTTGAAAAAAGATTAGAGATCTATATATATATATATATATATAGTTGAAAAAAGATTAGAGATCTATATATATATATATATATATATATATATATATATATATATATATAGTTGAAAAAAGATTAGAGATCTATATAAATATATATATATATATATAGAGAGAGAGAGAGAGAGAGCAACTCATCACATGGGGAAAATCGTTTCAACGAAATTCTTTTTTTTTTTTACTATACACACAGGAGGCACAGTATGGCCGAGTGATTAAGAAGTTCGTTTCGCAATTATGAGGTCCCGGTTTCGATTCCACTGTGTTGCCTACCAAATATCATCATAATTTTCGCAGGCATGGCTGTGTAGTTAAGAAGTGGTTTAGGGTTCAGTCCCACTGCACGGTAACTTGGGCAAGTATTTACTTCGTCTGTAGCCTCGGATCGACTAATGCCTTGTGTGTTTATCCCACACTACCGTTTGATAACCTGTGCTGTTTGTTTGCGTTCCCGTATATTAGCAGTTCGGCAAGAGATAGACTTTTAAAAAATAAGTACTGGCGTTGGTTCGTTTGAGTAATCGTCCCCAAGGCCTATGTACAATGACTTACACATGTAAAAGACATTGCTGTAGACATCATACTGACAAATCAAAGCTGTTAGTGTTGACAGGGCGTCAGGTTGACGAAGTCGATGGCTAGGAAGGTGTTCCCTTTAATGTTTCTAAATATTTTAAGCTATAGCTAATTCATTCCACATAAGTGAAAATAGGTACAACTTTAAGAATCAGGAGGACAATATATATAACAAGTGTTCTGATATATTTGAGTACTTGGTTCAAGACTTCGTATGGCACTTGTGGACACAGTGGAAAGTTACTCCAACATCCTACAATAGACCAATTATTTCGGTTTGCCATGACAGTCGACCTAAATTACTCCTCCACAATAAGGGTAGGTTAAAGCATACAACCATTGTGCTTTTGCCTAATTAAATACCCCTTCCTTATTGCTTGAATGAATTACAAGTATCTGCTCTACAGCTTGAGAAGATCAACTACACGGTGTTTACTTCTGGGTAGATCAGTTACACTCACTATTTGACTTGGGTACACAGTAGCAAAGTTAGAATGTGTGCTACCCGGGATAGCCCATGAGAGCGTCTCTTGCGTCACCCGGGTCGGACTGCCCCCATCGCTCTAATCCTAGCTCTCCAATTGTTAGTCAGCAACACTCTACCTACTGCGTAGTTATATTTTTCCCATGTTTGGGTAGATCAATTACACTCTCCCTATTTCCTGGGTAGATCATTTTATAGCCTTCTCTATTGCTAACACCCTCTATTTCTTGGACACTTTTAGTTATACCTTCTTAATTGCTTGTGTACATCAGTTACTCTCTACTACTTAGGTAAATCCACTACACTTCTTCATCTTAATCAAATCCTCAATACCCGTTAACAACCTGGGTATCGATCAACAATACCTTTTACAAATTAGATTTCCTTTTGATTCTGTTTAATTATTTTTTATTTTTATTTTTTTCGGCAATCCACAATCAGCGATTCTGAAATACCTGAACCAAAATGATGAACAAAGATTTAATTAAAATAAATAAATAAATACTGGACCTATGAAAAATCGATATACAATCAATTGATATAAATATAACTAATAAATACCCTAGAATTACTTAATTCAATAGTTATTCAGTCGGGTCAAAGGTCATTCACTGACTGCAGTGGACAGTATGAATTTTTTATCATTTGTTCCTCTATTACATTCGTGCAATGTGAATAATTAACGGAGTTAGCAGCTGTGCTTTACACCAATCAATCAACATCAGAACTTTATTAGAAATATTTACTTTTATTCTCTCCTGCCTGCAAACAGTAAACATTTTCAGAAACAGTGTGTGTGTGTGTGTGTGTATGTATATATATATAGAGAGAGAGAGAGGGAGAGAGAGAGAGGGAGAGAGAGAGAGAGAGAGAGTCATTTCAACAATGAAACTAAGGCCAGGTTGTCAATCAAGTGTTTGGAATTTGAAATGTAACCAAAAACGAATGACAAATATTTCAGTTATGAAGATGTGAAAAGAAAGACACACACACACACACGTTCCACAGAAACCATTTTACGTTTTGAAATTAGACAGTAGATATTTAAAACTAGACAACTTAACTGTATCCGATGGCATATAAG
This sequence comes from Octopus bimaculoides, assembly GCF_046866305.1. Taxonomy (NCBI): domain Eukaryota; kingdom Metazoa; phylum Mollusca; class Cephalopoda; order Octopoda; family Octopodidae; genus Octopus; species Octopus bimaculoides. The sequence goes on from NC_142935.1 coordinate 56,330,830, forward strand.
ACGCACTTTTTTTTCTAAGGAATGTTTCAAAAATAAGAAATAATCACGCCGAGGTCTTGCATTGCCATGCTTTAATGCTATTAAAACTTCATTTCCTGAATAATGTGCTGCTGAAATTGAGGTGCGTATAATATGCCATCAAATACGGTAGGTAATACGGTACCGCATGATCCGCAATAACGTAAGCTTTAATATTGCAGCTATTAAAAGAAGTACTTTAAAACAGGTGGAAAAATTACGTACACACTGAGAATGTCCTACAAATCTGTGTGTGTGTGTGCGTGCGTGTGTGTGCGCGCGTATGCGTGCGTCAAGTGGTAGTGGTTTCGAGGATAAGGACAAACGTAGATTTGTAACTAGTTTCACTGAACGAAATAGTTCCAATAAAAATCGTTGACGTGATCTTAATACCATACGTTTCATAATTTCATTAACACCATACATTTCATAATATCATTAATTTATTTATATTTACAGAATGATCAGATAGACAGGTGTAAGTGTGTGTGTGTGGAGAGAGAGGGTGAGAGAAACTAGAAGGAATTGTGAGAATTATCAGAATATATAAAGTATTGAGTACTTTTTCTGTAAACCTAAACGTTTAAAGACATAGATAGATAGGTAGATAGATAGATAGATATCCCCGCTATCGCTGGTAAGGTGAGGGGATAGGACTAAAAGTAGGTGACACATGTTAAGACTTGACAATGTCTCACGTACTATGAGATTCTCTACCTGCGGCCAACAAAACACCGTATTTATTGTCAAGCTTTTTTTAAAACAGAAATAAATATATTGCAAGACTTCCTGTCTGCCGCTCTGATAGACTGAGTAGTAGATGTATAGAAATAAATAGTTCGTATACAAAGGCATAAATACTGAACCAGCTAAATGAAGAGTTACGGAGTTGAACTCAACGAGCAATTATAGTTTTGCAGTTCCGTTCACAGTGTATATAGAAATGTATGATTGAGAGTCGATACGAAGAGGTGTGGACAATTCATTGTTGTTGTTTTCGTTAATTATTATTGTTATTATTATTATACTCCTCTCAGAAAATCGAAGCCTGATGTATCCTAATGTGAGATTTTAATATTAATAGTAGTGATTACTTGTATATCTATTGTAACGTAGAAGCAGCTTTTTGCCATCATCATCAATGTTATTATCTTACGTATATTGTTATTAAAATTACAGCATCCTAACCATGTTCAGTGTATTTGTTGTTCTTAATACTATCTGTCAGTCTTAAGGCAGTGAGTTAGCAGTATCGTTACCACACCAGACAAAATGCTGTACGACATTTCTTCCAACTTAACATTCTGAGTTTAAATTCCACTGAAGTAAACTTTACCTTTCATCCTTTCGGAGCGGATAAAATAAATTACCAGTTGAGCACTGGAGTCGATGTAATCGCTTTACCCACTCTCCCGAAGTTGCTGGCCCTGTGCCAAAATTTGGAACCAATGTTATCAGCCTGTTTTGTTTTATCTATAGATAGATAGATATATAATCACAATGAGCGTTGTATATATATACCACTCAGAAGGGAAGACAGGAAAGTCTTGCAATATATTTCTGTTATATATATATATATATATATATATATATATATATATATATATATATATTAGTTGAAATTTACAGAAAAACAAAAGACGAGGACGGGTGTATGAACAACAAGCAGGTGTATTAGTTTGACGCTCAGGAAAGTGAGAAAGTCTTTTACGTTTCGAGCCTACGCTCTTCAACAGAAAGGAATAAGAGAAAATAAACGGAGGGAGAGTAAAAAAAAATTGTGTATTTAGCGGTCAAACTGAGCAGCAATGAAAGAAGCTTGATCTTCGTGTAAATGCCTGATCTTCGTGTGAATTCACACGCACACACAGGGTGATAGGAATTCGCTCCATTGTTACTCGGAGTTTCACAAATGCACTAGTTTTACCTTTGGTTAAGTGATTCGTGTGGTCGAAAATGTCGCATACCGAAATGACTTCACTGTTGTGATGTAAGAGACGATACCGAGTTCAAGTTTGAGGGCGTCAACAACAGCTAATCCGCGTAACTTGCCCAATCCAGTGGCTATAAATTTAGTGTTGGTTGTCTAGGAGAAACCTCCTCTGATACTGACAGCTTGGACAATACCTCGGGCCTACGGTTCAGAAATATCAACGGAACTTCTAATACAAAGCCTAATTGTAAAGCTTTGTAAAACGAAGTACCAGATATAAAGAGCAACAAGCGATATCTCACAATTGAAGGCGTCTCTTACATTATACATCAGCTCAGCCAATTCCGGCCAGCAACATTTTCGACCGCGTGAAGCGCTTTGACTAATAAGTATTGGGCTTTCTGGTGCTCTGTAGACATACCACTGTCATTCGCAAAATATCAATGATATTTATACTTTACATGCGTGAAACTCCGAGTATCAGTTAAGTGGTTCACGAAATGTTATTCAATAAATATAGATTTACACACACACACGTACACAAACACTGCCATGTTGTTACGAAGTTCGTTTCGAAACCACGTAGTCCCGTGTTCGATCCAGCTGAGCGGCACCTCGCACAAGTATCAAATAAACTAATACTTAGTTCGTGGAATTTAGTGGAGAAGACTGCGTAGAAACAGACACACACACCTGATGGGTTTCCTGACAGTACCTCTCTATAAATTCATTTGCAATGTATTCGTCGGCCTTATGCTATGTTTTTTTTTTCCGCTCAGAAGGACTGAACGCGAAACCGCGGGATTGCAAAGCGAACTTCTTAACCGCATATTATTATTGTTGGGTGGAGTTCAATTCAATAAATTAAATACCAGCCCTATACATTATACCAATGTAAGAAATCGTTATTAATACAGCTGCTCTATCGACTTTCGAATCATCGAGTCTCGTTATTATTTACCTTCTTTGCAACAACTAGCTTTAATTAAAGGTTTTTATTTATTTTTTCCACCTATCAGTATAGAAGTATTGCAATTAGAGCAAACCTATTAATGACAAACAGGTTAAATGAAACACCGCACAGATCGAGCGAAGAATGTACTTGTTAATAATGGGACTAGCTAAATCTTCCTCGTATCGAATCACACCCGACTATGAATAAAGTATTCCTAGATAATCCCCCCACACACACATATACACACCTGAGAAAAAGAAAAACATGATAATTATAACTAGAATGACTTAGCTCATATGTTTGTTCTATTAGAAGTTAAGGTTAAACAATAAAAACGCATGGTGGGAATTTAACGTTTAATACGAAACAGAATGCATACAAGCCCGTCGCCAAACTTCAGTGCCCGGAGGTGCTTCAGAATATACTGAGTAGCCACTAATTTTTATTGCGAGAAGATTTTTTCAAACTGTATTTTCTAAATGCGAGGGTGTACCATTGAACAGTGTGGGAGTAGTGCTGTCCAGTGCACTCTCTTAGCAATGGATATGAATCTTTTCTACTCTAGGCTCAAAGCCCGAAATCTGGGGGGGGGGGCAGTCGATTAGATCGACCCAGTAAGCAACTGCTACTTAATTTATCGCCCCCGAAAGGATGAAGGGCAAAGTCGACCTCGGCAGAATTTGAACTCAGAACGTAAAGACAGACGAATTACCGCTAAGCATTTCGCCCGGCGTGCTAACGTTTCTGAAATATGGAGCTTCTAGTACATGATTTGTCATTATATGACAGATTGGTTTCTATAACTTCGGTTTAGCTCTCCGAAAATGTTATCAGATTTTCTGATGAAATGCTTACTGTGTTATGCTAGCGTCTTATCCAGAAGGATATTCTCGTTAGAAGTTACAGTTAAAGCACTGGTTTACATGAACCGTAAGACTTTTTCTTTTCTTTTTTTCATACAAACACCGTATATAACAAAATGTACACATTAAAATTTATATACCACAATACACTGAAACTATAAACACACACATTCAACAGGTGAAATCTAGAGATGCTCAATACTTAGATGTATATATAAGTACACTGATAACGACATAAACAATACTAACATAGTATGAGATTTTAGCAACGAAATATTTCGTTTATAGAGGCCGAGAGAGTGAGTCCGGAGTGAACCAAATAACTTCCAATATAAAATCAATCCCCCCCTCTCTCATATATATATATATATATATATATATATATATATATATACGTGTGTGTGCATAACATATTTGCTACATACAGGTAAGACACTACAGTGGGTATTTGCGGTTAATTTTCTCACTTGCATAGTCAAAGGTAGCTGTTTAATGTTAATTTTCCTATTAGAAAATTAACTATTTTCTCAGTAGCTATGCCCGGGATATTTGTGTTATTCTATCTTATTTTTTAACTGGAGTAAACACGGGTATTCAATACCTACATTTTATCAACACCCCCACTATTACACGCTTACGAATATTCCATGTCAATTCATTTTTAATTTATTTTCTCATATAGAAAATAATGTTTTATTAAATGAACATGATATTTATAGAAATGGTGAAGAACTGGGACCATGAGTTTATGATGTGTATGCCTGTCTTCAAGGACATAAGTAACAACTGTATTACTTCGATAACATACACTCAATATTTCACATATATATTATATATATTTCAAGCCCGTTAAGTATATAGTTAAGGTAATTAAGCTATGATCACAACAAATTAAAATTTAGAAAAATAAAACGTACGTTATATGACATCATGACGTAAAAGAAATTAAAATAAACATAACATACCCCAGTAAGAAGTTTGCTGTCTTCATTAAAATAAATCTATATACCTATAAGGACATCAGTACACCTATGTAGGCATATATTATGAGACTTAGTAAATCAAAGTTTCTGTAATAGTTATCCGTTCCATGTTACGTAGAGCTGTTATGTTGGCCGAAGACGGGAGTTTGTCTCTTTAATTGTTTTCTTTTTTTTTTTTCCCCTCCGTATAGATTGTTTATGAGTGAGGCGAGGAAACAATAATGACTTGGTCCTGGTAGTAGTCGGAGTGGTTGCAGAAAGTGTGGTCGTGAATGTGATTGTTTCGCTAGTGTTGCTGGTGAGGCTATAGTACTGGACTAGTGAGGGTCTAGTCGGTTGGTGGTAGTGGTGGTATAGTTTAAGTGTATAGTTTCTGTGCTTTAAGTTTATTTATAAATCGCCGTATTATTAAACTATACTTACATTTAAGTATGTATATATCAATTAAACACAGTGTACGTGTTGACTAATATATATGTATATATTTATACAGTCACATACACAGAGAAATTCAGTGAGTGTGTGTGCGCGCGCGTACGTGCATGTATATGCATTTATTACATGTGAATTTCCAGCCAACTTGATAGATCCCTGGGGTCGGCAAGTTTCATTCACGTCAGGGGGAGGGGAGGGAGTTATAAACAAACAACATGATAGCTCGACGAGTGTGTTGTAGTGAAAAGGACTATACATGTAAAGTGACCCAGTTTATATATATATATATATATATATATATATGTGTGTGTGTGGTGTTTATGTGTGTTTACGTGCCTACGTGCGGAGAGATCCCATCAGTTAAGCAAAGAATGGGCTCCAACCGAGAAAACCAGGTGAAGGTGGACGTAGGGATACAAAAGACGCAGTATTTTAAGACCTACCTCAGTCTTTTCTCTACACACTAAGACTATTTATCTGAGTACACGTGTGTGTTTCTTTCTCTTTCTCTCTGTATCCACTCCTTCCCCCCTGTTGTCTTCTTACCTCACGCACTTGGACTGCAGTTTTTTGTGTTTTTTTTCTTTCCTTTGACAGCTACCATTCTAAGCTCCTGTTCTAGAACGTGATCTGTTCTATGAAATCTACAAAACTTAGGGGGTGAGGGAGTGATAGAGGTGTCCTTTTTTTCCCCTCTTTGTTTTGATTTATTGATTTCGTTTATCGGACCTGTGTGCGATCCCGGGACATCAGCTTCGAGGGATTTTAGCTTGGTGCTCAGAATGAAAGACAAAATTGATATGAGCGAGATTTGAGCTCAAAACATAAAAGGGGTGTAACGTAACTTGTCCAACAGTGTTTATATCATCATCATCATCATCATTTAACGTCTACTTTTCCAAGACTGCATGGGTCAGACGGAATTTATTGTGGCACATTTTCTACAGCTGGATGCCCTTCCAGTCACCAACCCTTACCTGTTTCCCAACAAGGTAATGTTTTTCGCTTGTATGACGATGATGCTCATTTACAACCATACATCATGTCAAGACAAGGGTACATACAAACATGCATGTGTGTGTGTAAAGAGAGAGAGAGAGAGAGAGAGACATAAGGGTGGTGCTTTCTTCAGTTTCCATCTACCTAATATACTCACAGGTGGCACCAGGGTTGAAGTCGCACAAGTTACCACAAAGTAGGACCGAACCCAAAACTATGCGTTTGTAAAGCAAACTTCTTAACCACACAGCCATGCATATTATATCTGTTTATACAAAACTGTAGTTATGTATATTGTATACAGTTCGTAAACTGTAAAACTAAGTCATTGTACACCTGTATATCCTTTTCTTTTTCCTTCTGTATATTCCGTACGTACATACATACATACATTTCTGCTTTGGAGACTTAAGCCTTCAATTTGAGCTTGTCAAATACTTTATTATAGTCGGTGAAGTAGAAAGGGAAAAAAATTTTTTTTAAAGAATGATTTAGTAGTGATTAACTTTCTAATCTGTACATTGTACTTTAAATTATGCATTCTTTAAATATCTGTGTCTGTCTGTCTATCTGTCTCTCTCACTATATATATATATATATATATATATATATATATATATATATATATATATAAATATATATATATATATATATATATATATATATATATATATATATATATATATATATATATAAATATATATATATATATATATATATAAAAAAAACCAAATCGAACCCTCTCAAGTGTAACTGCCTGAAATGGTTGTGACTTCTGGTACTTGACTGAGGAAAGAAAGCCACGAATGACCCATCTTTTTTTGCCTGTCTTAATTGCTGTTTCTCTTGTCTGCCTTTGCATCGTCTATCTGTCTGAATGTTTTAATGTCCTCTATTGTTCCATTATATATATATATATATATATATATATATATATATATATCATCATCATCATCATCATCATCATCATCATCATCATCATCATCATCATCATCATCATCATCATCATCATCATCATCATCATTTAACATCTTGTTTTCCATGCTGGTATGGTTAGATGGCTTGACAGGAACTGGCTAGGCCAGGGGCTGCACCAGGTTCCAAAGTCTGTTTTGGCTTGGTTTCTATGGCTGGATGCCCTTCCTAACACCATATATATATATCTATCCATTATTATAGCCATTAGACTATCCATTCAGATGATCTGTTTTTTTATGTGGTGAAGATTTGTGTAGAACTAGTCACACTTTTTGGAAATGCTGTTAGCAGAAAGTTGATGCAAATGTTTGCCACTAACTCCATGAACAATATACCCCTGGTTTTTCTATTAGAGTTCTCCATCCCTTGGGTAGGTTGCCTTTGACACTCCTTAGAGTCTAACATCACCCTTGTAGGTTAAATGCACACCTTGGTGCCAAACTAGAAAATTCTAAATCTTTACACACATATTATATCACATATCTGGATGGACATTGACTCTCCTGAGTTCATCCACCTTTTGAAGAGTCTTGTTTTTCATTCCACAGGGTATGCAAAAACCACTTTATTCGACAAGCAGGTTTGGTGGTGTTGCCATTCAAGGTAAAGCCTGTATTCACTGAGTTATATGTATAAATTCACTGGAAATTAATTAACTTAAACTGATTTTCATCATTATCATCACCGCCATCATCATTGTTTTTTAATGTCCACTTTTCTATACTTGCATGGGTCTGGAGAGAGTTTATTGAAGCAAGGTTTCTCCTATGGACAGACAAGTAGGCAAGTAGAGAGACAGATAACATTTTACACTCTTTGTGGCAACGTTGTGGTTGGTGTTTTCCACTGAATGAAGTCAGGCTGTGGTCATTTCTAAACTAAATGGACAGTGGTCATCAACTACAGACTGTTATTAGTCACTAAGACACACAATTATCAAGATTCCTTTATTATTATTTTATTTTTTTAATTTTACACCAAACAATGAATGAAGTAAGGTAAGTTTAGTCACCAAAGTTTACAAACCTATCATTGAACTGGTCACATACACGCACACACAATATATTCTCTCTCACTTATACATATATGTGCATGTACATGTGTATATATGTATATATATATATATATGTGTGTGTGTGTGTGTGTGTGTATGTATGTATGTATGTACATGAATATATATATTGTGATCATGTGATCAACTAGGGGGGGGGGGGCAAGCACAGACACAAAGTCGTGCACACACACATAAACACATACACACATAGATATTTATATATATATACATATATACAATGGGTTTCTCTCAGTTTCTGCCTACCAAATCCATTCACAAGGCTTTGGTCAGTCCAGGGCCATAGTGGAAGACACTTGCCCAAGGAGCCACACAGTGGGACTGAACCTGGAATCATGTGGTTAAGAAGCAAGTTTCTTACCACACAACCATGTATATACCTACATCTACATCCATATACTGTTCATCAAGGTACAGTATGGTTGAATGATTAAGAACTATACCTATGCAAGCACAATGTTCCAGGTTCAGATACAGTAGAATCTCAGGCATGGTCATTTTCTATAAGCCTCAAGATGACCAATACTTTGTTAGTGAAACTGGAGAAACAGAAACAGTAAGGAAGCCTGTTAGATGAAATTATGCTTTTGATTCAAAAGTACTGCTTTGTCACACATTATTTCATGCTGAAATAAATATTTGTGTCAAATGCCAAAGTGCAATACCTGAACAAGGGATTTTAAAGAAATGAATCCTTCATCTGGGAAGCATTTATTTAAGTTTATCAAGTAGACAGCAGATCAATAACTTCCAGTCAAAGGTCAACCACAAGTTATTTTGCTAATGCTGTTAGATGGATTTTGATAGATTTTTAATGCTTTGACATTTTTATTGAGATGTGAAAAATGCTGCTGAAACTTCAGACTATAAGAATATCTTGTGTAAATTTGATAAGAAATCAAGAATTTACATTTTTGGCTATTTTTTTCACAGCAGCATAAGTGGTTGAAGATATTTATCAATAACAAGGAGTGAAAAAAGCTTATGTTGAAAAGCTTTCACGGCGGGGCATATGTTCCATATAAGCTTAGAAATCACCTTGTAATCTTAGACTGAACTCGTTAAGATATATCATTAAGTCAGACAATTATATTAATTTCCACAACTATTCACCATTTGCAAGTAGTAGCTAAGCAAAATTTTTCTCATTCTAAATATATCAATCCCCATCTGAAGTTCAAAAATTTGTGAGATAACATTACTGCTACTCAGTTATCATACAGTTCCTTTCAAAAATAGTTCAAACTTGTGATGTTTGAGTGCATGCAATTGAATAAAATTCATTGCTGATATCTATCAGATATAATAGATATAAATGTTTCCCATAAAAAACTTATTGATGAATGATGCAGTGAAACATTCTCGGTATTTCTACCACCAGTACTGTCGCAAACATTGTAGACATATTCAATAAAACTGCTTCCTGTACCGCACACATTTTTTTCTATCACTAGTTCCAACCCTTTCATTACCATATTTCATTTAAAGCACACTGTCTTTGTTTCAATTTAATTTAAAGATAATGAAGAATTTTGTAAAATAACTTTGTCATTTTAAGCTGGTGCTTGGAACATTAATATGAAATTTTGATGTAAAGTTTTTATTTAGATCATTTTAACAAAATAAATTTCTATCATAGAACCAGAGTCAGTCTCAGGCGAGCTAGTATCAAAAGGTTGATGCAATTTAAACAATTCCTAACCAGATTGTTCTAGGTCAATGTTTTTCTCCACCTCTTTAAAAATATTTTTGCCTGTAGTTCTTCCACACATGCTGTTCACTGAAGTAGGTCTTCTTTCACTTCAAACTTAGCTTGAATGATCACCAGCTACAGCGATTTGTCAGGTATCTCTAATGATTCATCAATAGCTTGAGAAATCCCTTTATCGTTTATTTGCACAGAATGTAGTTATTGATGCCTTTAATCACACAGTGGGATGAATGCTTTGATCAATGCTTTGAAAATCATATTATGGAGGACAGAAAATTATGTGGAAACCTGTTAAATACATGAGTGTTTCTGTATATACCAGTGTAAATTGGTGTGTTGAATTCAAATAGATGGACTTAGCCATTTAGTAAAGAGTTATTAATAAAATAAATAGAAGATGTTGGTATTGATATAATTAGAAAATAAAGTAATTCTTAATTATGAATAAAGAGTTGATACCATCATTATCATCATCATGATCATTTTAGCATCCACTTTTCTGTACTTGCATGAATCGGACAGAATTTATTTAGGCAGATTTTCTATAGTTGGATGCCCTTCCTGTCACTAACCCTCACCTGCTTCCAAGCAAAGTAATATTTCCCCATGACCAGACATGTTCTCATACAAAATTAGAAATGACATGTTCTCATACAAAATCAGAAATGCTTGCACGATTGTGACAATCATTTGCAAGTATCATGTAATGTCAAGACAACGAGACAAACACACATTCACAGACACACATGTATTCATATAAAGATATATATACAATAGGTTTCTTTTGGTGTCTCTCTACCAAATCCATGCACTGAGCTTTGGTTGGCCTAGGGCCCAAGGTGCCATGCAGGGGATCTGAACCTGGAACCATATAATCGGGAAGCAAACTTTTTAACATATTGCCATGCCTGTAGCTGTACTAATACTGCTTCCATTGCAAATATCTAATATATATATATATATATATATATATATATATATATATATATATATATATATATATATATATATATATATATATAAAATCTAGAAAATGGAGATGTAGCATTAATATAATTTATTATCTGCAAAAATTCAACATATTCTCTTACAGCTGTTTCAATTTAGACTTAAAGATTAAATTACAATAATTAAATCATTGTATTAGGCAAAATCTCATCAGAGGTGTAGAAAAGATATGGTGTTGGGTTATTAGGTGTCGTATTTTCAAATCATCTCAACAGACATATATATATATATACACATACATTTGCATACATACATTTATATATTTATATATGAATATAAATGTAGACATATATAAATATATATACATGTATATATATATATATATGTGTGTGTGTGTGTGTATCTTAATATATATGTGCGTGTGTGTGCGTGCATGTATATATATGTGTGTGTGCGTGCATGTATATATATATGTGTGTGTATGTATGTGTATACAATACATACATCCATACACAATCATAAACGCAACACTAACTACCGCATTGCTATGTTTGGTGCTATCAGAACATCGCAGTTTTTCAGAAGATGACAAAAACAAAAATATAGGTTAAAACGTAAATGAATGCATCACACACAAGATGCTATAGGTTTACTGCTGGGGCATGACATGCCTTGCTAATTACCTACTTGCCTGGCTCTATATGTAGACTGGTAGGTAGATACGTAGATAGAAGAACGTGTTTCTTTACAGAAGTGAGAAAATAAACACATACATACTCACCAGCATATTTCACATACAAACACACTCAAATACAAACGCACACATACATACCGGTTAAATAAATACTTAAATATCAAATGGCTGGTATTTTTTCCAAGTTGTCTAATCACAACTAGAGATATCCATCAATAGGTGATTATCTCCCTTCGACTTCAACTGTTTTGCTACCCTATTTCTTTTGAAATAAGCTGCTTTTGTTTCACTTAATTTTTGAAAATAATGAATAACATATTTAAATAGCTTTGTCTTTCTTAAGCTGGTACTTGGAACGTAAATTAACTTGAAATTTTGATGAAAGATTTTAATTTAGATCATTTTAAAACATGAAGTTTGTATCAAAGAACCAGAGGCTGTTTTGAGTGGGGTAGTATTAAAAGGGTTAAGAATGTGGAATGGAAGAAAGGAATTAGCATGTTGTGCCATTCACTCTTTTACTAAAGATCCCAAACTAAATATTCAGTTAGATGGGAAGTAATTCTTCAGAATTCTTGAATGATAAACTTAATTGGCACTCAGCTTAACACTCCCATCTGGCTCTTGGGTGTCTTTAGCAAGGTCCATTCTCTTGTAACAGTATGCACCAGGTCCCCACGGTGAATACATCAAGGTCTTTTCGCTTTTCCTTTCATCAGTCTTGGAGGCCATGCAAAGAGATCAGAGACACTACTCTTCCCGTTTTCAATAAGTCATAACGGCAAAATCTGTTCTAGCTCCCACAGTGTCAAAATGAGTTTCAATACATACATACATGCATGCATGCATGCATGCATGCATGCATGCATGCATGCATACATACCTACATACCTACATACATAATACAGGCATATCAAATATCATACATCACAAATTCTTGATTTATTAAAACTATCTTCACCTGTAGAGGATGTTTCACAATTACTAAATGGCAAGTGAAATCAGCATCACATTACCAAGGGAAATAATCACAAGAATCAAGAATTCTTCAAAGTTGACAGACAATTATGAAAAAAAAATGAACAGGCTTTTTGTCTGGAGATAAGAGGATAGTTGTGGACACATGTTTCTGACAAATGGACATTATCAGTATAACAATTGTCCAACAATGAACATCTTTCAGTTTCAGTCTACCAAATCTACTCACAAGGCATCGGTCAACCCACAGCTACAGCAGAAGACACTCACTTGGGGGTGATGTATACTAGATTTAAACCAGAACTACTTGGTTATCCTGTGAGCTACTTAATCACTCTGCCATGCCTATGCCTATTTCTAATTAATTTCTTTCTTTCAGTTAATATACTAATTTTCCTTGTTTACTTATTTACAGTATTGTATCTATTTAGTGATTTTCTTATTAGTATTTCAGAAGACACAGTAATGTCTATGTTTCACTGAGAAGGTCTACTAACACTGAAACATGTCTGAAGTTACCTCCCATATTAGCACAATGATTAAAAAATATTTGTCCTTGATCTAATTTTGTCTTTTTTTTTATTATATTTTCACCATGTAAATATTTCTAATTATATTCTTTGTGTTCACCACTACATTAATTATGTTAACACTAATTTAATTATTAGTTTTCATGTCAGTGGCATATCTGAGTAATTAATCTTGGTTATCTTTTTTTCATAATAATGATGATGATGATGATGATAATGACATCAAAACAAAATTCCTCTCCCTATTTCACAGATGAGTGTTTAATTGCAGACAGAACAATCAGCTAAAATACAATTTTCCACCCTAAAAAAATATTCCTACTTTGTAAGAATTAAAAATAATCACATAGCAGAATAACTAAAAGAACAGTAAATATAAAAAAAAGAAATAGTTATAGCTATAATTATAGTTTAGGATAAGGTAGGCCTTGATCCAGTTCTGTAGTCAAAGAGATCCAAGCTGTCTATTTTATTTATGTTTTCTTTTTTTGCTGTTTGTTGCATTTCAGATATAGCAAGGATTAGATTACATAATGTGTTCATCATTTTAAAAATATGATAGGGTGTACTTTGTGGGAGATTTAGCTGCTAATTCTAACACTCTGAGTGACTATGTAGGGAAGTAATTTTGCTCTTAGTTGTATGGATCCAGATCAACCTTTCTTGAGCAGACCGATGATTAAAATCACTCCAGCTGTGACCATCCTCTCTGTTTTCCCTTAGACAAGGTGTACCAAAGACTACTATTATCTAATATGTTTTTCCATTTTTAAGATAGTTATGTGTGGTTGGTGTAAGCTTTGGTTTCTATTTCTAGTAGGTTGAACTGCTACATAGGAAAATTCCCTTTAGCATTTTATGGTGTAACATTCATTTCAGTTTTAGTTTTATTTACATAAAGATTGAATTTCAATTTAATTATAATGAATTTGAAATATTTGTAATGCTTTTACTGTTGGGAAAAAAATAAGATGTTTTTATTGATTGTGTAATAATTTTAGCTATGCAAGTGAGAAGTTAAATGAGTAGAATGAGACTAGATTAGAACCTTATACAACTTTCACCATTAAAAGAGAAGAAACAAAGAGAGAGAGAGAGAGAGAAAGAGAAAGAGAAAGAGAGAGAGAGAGAGAGAAAGAGAGAGAGAGAGAGTAACAAACACAGCATGTTATTTATGCTGTATTAGTTACATATATTAGTAGTGATACATTAACAAAAAAAAAAAGTAAAAGAAAATTCTTGCACTTATGGACTTGTCCAATAGTTTAGACCAAGAACAAATCCTGATTCAGCCTTGCCCATGTAATATAGGAACTGCCAGATCTATATTTATGTCTCTCTATATATATGTATTTGTGTGTGTGTATGTGTGCGTGTGTCTGTCTGTACATATGTGTGTGTGTGTATGTATGTTTGGACATGTATATGATTATACATACATACATATATATCTATATATATATACATGTGTGTGTGTGTGTATATATATATATATATATATATACATATATATATGATCTAACTAAGATAAGTATTGAATAATTTCTTCTATTTATGATAATGGCACAAACATATATGTGTACTTGAGTTTGCTTTGCAATCATGTGGTCTCAGGTTCAGTTCTACTGATTGGCACCATGGGCAAGTGTCTTCTATAGCTTTGGGCCAACTAATGCTTTGCAAGCATAAATTGTTTGATGGAAACTGTGTGGAAGCCTATCATATATGTATGCATGCATGCATGCATCTATGTATGTTTTCTTTTCTCTTTTTGATTTAGAATAACTTTTGACTGGTCACTGACTTGGTAACAAGGTTGTGAAGGAAAGCATCTTGTTTCCTCCATCATCATTTAATGTCCAAGACATTCTACATATGACAGCACCCATAAAACTCTTTCAAAGTGTTAAGAGCCCATGGTATGGTATAGCACAGCATGTTACATATGGAGGTGCACTTCCATGAATGGTTCAATTTGTATCTTATCCTTCCAAAGCTGCTAAAACCAGCGAGAACAACCCAGACCGAAACTGTTAACCTGTAGAGGATGTTAATGATGACACTGATAATGATGATGATGGAGATGGTTGTTGGTGCTGGTGATGATGATGATGATGGTAGTGGTGATGGTGGTGGTTGTGGTGATGATGATGATGGTGATTCAAAATAGCATGAATAACAACTGTATCTCATACACATAACCTTAACTGTCAGAGTATATCTGACACAACACACCTTGACTTAGCACACAGCATTATTTCACACAATTATATCCTGTTAACCACACAACATCTCATATAACATACCATGACAACACTTGGTAATTTATTGCAATCGTAGATTGCAGTCATGACGTGTACATCGTAGAATGTACTGCATCATTAATCTTAAAAAAGTGTTTCACATCACTATTTGCATTAGGCCCCAGTTTTCCAAAAATTCATGCAACCCACCATCAACAGACAGAGTTAGTTCTAGCACATAGCATATCTATTCATGTAAAAGTTGCATTATTCTTTTCGTGATTTTTAACGGAAAAACTGGGGTATGAACTATACATGGAGCAAAGCTAAAACTGTGACGAGAAAAAATTTCATACCATGATTTAACACTAAATCAGAGGTGCAACTTAAACTTGTGTATGACTTGTACACAAGTAAATACAATATATTATATTTAAATGAAGTTTTAATTAAAATGCTATTGCAAGTTTTATTCACTTGTTACTTAAAACCCCATTCTGAAGTAATCCATGCCCCACTAAAATATTGCCAAACCTCATCAATGGGGCATGCAGTCTAACTTAAGAAATATTGATCTAAAGTACTGAATTAATGACTTGTCTAGCTTATCTATCCATGACATGGTTCCTCTCAGAAGGAAATAGGTCTACTTGCTCAATAGTAGCTACAATTGCACTAACAATTCCTGCTAATTTCTAAACTTACAGAACAATGAAACCCCTTCTAAAAATGAAGAAATTATCATAAAATATATTAAAATGTATACATGCATTTCAACAGAAAAGTTTTGAGTGAAGAGCTTTTAGGATACTTTCCTGTTATTCACAATCAATTTTTTTTTTTACTCACAAAAGAATTAGTTAATATACTATTAAACAATCACCCAGTTCCTTGCTTTTTCCCTTCTCTGTGAGGTAGTGATAGCCATTTCAAAAGTTCACTGATCAAGTATTACACCTGTCTCATCATTGCAATAGTTTATTAAGTAAATAAAAAAAAAAGTGACTGTTGATAACAGGTAAGTATCATTTTTAAAATAATACAAAGTACTATATTATACATCCTTCAAAATTTCTATGCTTCCTAAAATTCACAAACAGTACAGCTGAAACCAACTCTCTAATTTTTAAGTGACTCATTCACTGTTTACTTCCTGTGCATTATTCTGTATACAGTTCATGCACTTTTTCTGCACTTACTTTTTCTGATGAGTTGTAGTGCACCTGAGCACTGTATACAATAAGTTCATTACCTATTGAAAAATAAACTCGACTATGTAACATAAATCCTTTTGTCTTTCATATATGTTTTTATTCTGTTTGATGTTTTATTCTGTTTTATGCATGATGTTGTATAGGATTACCTATAATGAATTAATAAAGACACTTACCTCTCGTATACCTCCTGTCGGTGTGCATGTTGTCATCACCTGATGAACAGAAAAAAGGAAAACATGATATATTAATTGTCTTGAAATGTGAGAATATTAAATGAAAAAAGCATAAGGCTGTGATAATCATGCCTTGCCCAAAGATATTTTCAATATAAATTAAATGAAATGGTTGATTCCAACTGAAAATTAAAACTGTCATGAAATATTTGGTTATCTTCCAATCTGTCAGTTTTATAATAATGACTGTTACAACAAACAAAAAGTGATTTTACAGTTGTTTCCAGTACATCATAGGAATATGGTATATTGACTCTAGCTGTAGAAAAAACACCAAGGTTAAGAACCTACATGGCTGTAACAAAGTTTTAGCTTAAAACTTACAGACAAACAATCTGGTCCTGAATACAATCCTTATTAAACAACATTGAACATTGAAAACCTGTAAGAACCAGATTATTGTAGTCCTTATGATTCTAAACATTGGATACTTTAAAGAATCCTTATTATTTAAAAAGTCTCATCTGCATCACTTCTCCGCATAGTAACTTTGATTTTGTTTTGGAAGAAGGCAGTAGATTAGCTGAAACGATAGAGTGATGGACAGAATGCCTCGTGTTCTTGATTTATGTCCCTTTATATTTTGAATTCGAATTCCACAGAAGTCACTGTTACCTTTTGTCTTTCAGAGATCAATAAAATAATTGGCATCAGGTACTGGGATGAAAGCCCAGTTAAGTTCCTTTCTCAGTTTTGTGGTCTTATGCCAATATTTAACCCTTTAGCATTCAAATTACTCAGTCAAATGTTCTGAATTAATAATGTATTATCTTTTAGCTTCTAGATTTAGATGACGTGATTATTTATTTTTAGAATAGCATTGTAGGGTAGGTGTGAGAAGCCAGATCTGGCCATTTTGAGCAGAAAACAAGCAGAATATCTGGGCCTGATGTGGCCAGTTTAAATGCTAAAAGGTTAAGCACCAAGTTTTCCCAATCAAAAACCATCATAACCTTTGCAACTTTACCCACTCTGAAGACATTATAGCTTTCATAACCTCTCCAATTCTGATTTTAGTTAAACAAAGAACATTACACTTCTTATTCAAATTGATCCTTTAAAAAAACAATCCTTGGAATTCGATACTTATTTCAAACTCATTTGATTACAAAACCTCATAATGAATTTGTTCAAAGAGAATTTTGAAAAAGTAATTAAAATGTTATGTATTAAGAGGCATATTAAATACGTATGTTATGTAAATGGGTGACAGAAATAGAATTCCTAAAAATACTCCTTGTTTAAGTAGCGGAACGGTTTTAAAACGACACTAATGGCCATGAAAGATGAATTGATTATTACTACTCAGAGAATAATTATAACTCTTATAATAGTTCATATCTTACGACATGAATATATACACAAATATACATAAATACAGACGGCATGACTGTTTAGTTAAGAAGCTTGTTTTGCAACCAAATGGTTTTGGGTTCCATCCTACTGTGTGACACTTTGGGCAAGTGCCTTCTACTATGGCCCTAGGCTGACCAATGTCTAATGAGTGAATTTGGAAGTTCCTTGATGATGATGATGATGATGATAAATAGATAGATATGTAGGTATGTCGATAGATAGATAAAAAGACAGACAGACAGACAGGTAGGTGGGTAGATAGATAGATAGATGTAAAAGTACCTACACAGTGCCATGTAAAAGTGCCCGTGTGGTGCCACCTAACAGCGCCTGTGCAATGTCACATAAAAGCACCTGTGCAGTGCCATATAAAAGCACCCAGCACACTGTAAAGTGGTTGGCATTAGGAAGGACATCAAGCCATAGAAACCATGCCAAATCAGACCGGAGTCTGGTGCAGCCTCACCCGCTTGCTAGCTCTATTCACCCTGTCCAACCCAAGGTGAGAATTCAGTTCATGACCCCTGATTTACAAGACACACATGACAGAGAGACAGAATTATTACAGATTAGATAGATGTTTATTAGAAAGGTAGACAGAAAGAAACAAACGCACAGAACTAAGAGAGTTGATGCAAAAAAAAAAAAGAATGAAAAAATGAATAAAAAGCCATTGTCCAGTAAACTGGAACATTTCCTGAAATCAATATATCATCTTTCTCTACAACCCTTCTGCATTCTATCGAGAGAACCATTGAAATGTCTACCGACCAAATATCTATGCAGTCTATTGTGCAAAATCTCTACAGAATTGTTTGACCTGCTATATATAGCAGCTAAATTTCACTTAGATCACCCTTGCCATGTTAAAAAGAGAACACAGTAATAATGCAGTCTTAGATTTCGTGAAAGAGTTGGGATGGTCACAGCTGGAGTGTCTTCAATTATAGGTCTGCTCAGTCAGAGTTGAACAACAATAACAAATTGGAAGCTTTTATTGTTCATTTGCTTTAGTCATTGGCTTTGGCCATGCTGGGGCACCATCTCAAAGAGTTTTAGTTGTACAGATCAACCCCAACACTTATTCTTAAATCTGGTACTTATTATATCAGACTTTTTCCAAACCAATGATGAGTTTCAGGAATGTAAACAAACCAACACCAGTTGTCAAACAGCAGAGTAGTGGTGACAGTGACACACACTCTCACACACTATATATATATATATATATATATATCATCATTATCATCACCATTTAACGTCTGCTTTCCATGCTAGCATGGGTTGGACGATTTGACTGAGGACTAGCAAACCAGATGGCTGCACCAGGCTCCAATCTGATCTGGTAGAGTTTCTCCAGCTGGATGCCCTTCCTAACGCCAACCACTCCGAGAGTGTAGTGGGTGATTTTACGTGCCATCGGCATGAGGGCCAATCAGGTGGTACTGGCAACGGCCATGCTCAAGTGGTGCTTTTTACATGCCACCTGCACAGGAGCCAGTCCAGCAGCACTGGCAACAACCTCACTCGAATGTTTTTTCACGTGCCAGTAAGGCAACGCTGGTAATGAACACATTCGAATGGTGCTTTTTACGTGCCACCGGCACGGAAGCCAGTCAGCTGCGCTGGTTGCGGTCACACTCAGATGGTGCTCTTAGTGCTCCACTGGCATGGGTGCCAGTCATCGAATTTATGAATTTGATTTGATTTTGATTTCATATACACACACACACACACATATAATAGGTTTCCAATTTTCTACACAATTTTCACAAGGCATCGGTCAGCCCATGACATTTGCCCAAGGTACCATGCAGTGGAACTGAACTTGAAACCATGTGGTCACAAAGTAAGCTTCTTAACCACACAACCATGCTGACGATATTTTAGAAATATATTTGGGACTCTTTTCCAGTATTTGATGTTGATTTTGGAATTTGGACACCCTTTGGAAAAAATTAGGGTGGTAGAACCAATGAGGAGAGCTATGTGGCCACTTGACCTGTTAGAAATTGCAGTCAAATCATAACATTCTACTATCTTGAAAATGGAAAGAAACTTTGGATAGTGTAGTCCTAGATGCATTACATGGGAAAATGTAGGGGAGTTGGTCAAGATTGAAATGCTTCTGGTCATAAGTTTGCTAAATCATGGCTGACCAGCAATTAAATAATAACAAGAAGCCAAAGTTGGAGCCTGTGTAAGATTACCTGACCTGCTAGAGATACCAACCTAATCATATTTTGCCATCTCAGAAAAACAAAAAACAAAAACAAAAACAAAAAAAAACAAGGATAGTATGGTCTTTGAGATATACTATGTCTAAAAATAAAGATAAGATAGTCAAGGCTGGAGCATCTTTGATCATAGATCTGCTATTGAGATAAGGATCATCTACAGCTCAACAATAATAACAACAAGCAGGGTCGGGGTATACAGAGAGATCTGAGTAGAAGAAGAATAAAGGAAAAATGTGGGGTTGGGGTGGAGGTTTGGAAGTAATAAAGGCTGCTGGGTTAGATTCAAGAATAAAGAATGTTGAGATATAAAAACAGTGATCATAATCTCTTGTTTGCTTTCTCTTTCTCTTTACTTCTCTGTTATTGGCAATCATCCTCGTTCCTTTTCACACATACTGAATAAATAAGCATTAATTAATTAATATTCTCAAATACAAAGAAATAAAAATAAAATAGACACAATGGGAACAGTTCAAATTGAAACAGAGTGGAACACTGTGGAAATAAGGAGAAGGCAATATACAATATATTAATATCATCAATACTGAATAGGCGCATCATTTGAAATGGTCTACAAAAAACAAAAAGAAAATGTTACAAAAACCAAAGTGGTTTGTCTGTGTAATGTACAAAGGGCTGTTGTAATTAATTCACTAATGAAAATATTTATTAAATAATTAGATCTATATAGTTAAATATATTATTTATTGTGGGTGTTGGGAATTTCAGTGCTTCAAAACAGTGACCAATGGTTTCACCTCAGGGAGAGAAGAAATCTTTGGATTGATTTAATTAAATATACAGGATATACATAAAAAAAAAGAAGAAAAACGTATGTGTGTGTATGAATGTATATAAATGTTTAGGTATGCAAAGAGTTTAATCATGTTTTTCTATAAATGAATAAATGCATATGTGTGTGTGCATTATTATTACATATGTATGTATTTATAATTCTTCTGGGATCAGTAGAGCTTAGGAAAACATAAAGCTATAAATAATGGCATGCAAATATTGGGGTAAATATACCCTTTGAATAGAAAAAACTGAACACTGCCTGTGAGACTTGAACTCACATCTCTTGTAGACATGTCGACAAGAGATGTTGGTTTTACATGCAGTTATGTAGCTTCATGTGCTTCGTTCTCCAATGTTAAAAAAAAAAGAAAGATTTATTTCTCATTCTCTTGAAAGTGTACAAATTCTTATGACATCAACAATATATATATATATATATATATATCAACTAGCAGAAATACCCGGCTTCGCCCGGGTTAAAGAGAATAATGAAATCTAAAAACGCCGTCTAGACTACGCAACCCTCAACTGTTAGTAGCTACGATACCATATTTCTACATTAATAACTCTCCAATCCATGCCAACATGGAACATAGACATTAAGTGGAATGCCAGTCTCTCATCTAGGAGGGCCTTGAAAATCAATGTTACCAACTGGGGACTATGTGTGTCGCAGTGATAATAAAAAGACCCAAAGGAGGTCTGCAACGAAATAATTTTACTCAACACTTTGCAAGTGAATCAGTGGAGGCAAAGATGCGTCTCATTTACTTGACAATTTATGCACCACATTGCAGAAATCACAATGTAAGTATATCTGAAAGGGTAGTCTTACACTGTTGTACCGTTGAATTACAAATAATGCTCATCTGTTATGTTCGAGTTAAAATTTCATCAACATCAAAAATATATGAATTTTCATGGGAGTTATGGCCGTTATACATAGAATATAATTTCCAAATTTCATAAAGATCCGTTCAGTACTTTTGACGTAGTTTTGAATAAGAAAACAAATGACTAATGTGTGTGTTTGTGTGCATGTGTTTGTGTGTGATGGGTGTATATATGTATAGATATCTGTATCCATGTATATATATGTATATATGTGTACATATTACATGTACATCTATATATATATACATCTACACATATGTATACATATACATGTATGCATATAGATCTATATCTATATATATCTATGCATATACGTGTACATATACATGTATATGTATACATATACATCTCTTTCTCTCTCTTTCTCTCTCTCTGAAAGCATCTGTCATTACAGTATCGAAATGTGATTGTTTCAGTTAGTGGAATAACGTGTACATATACATCTCTCTCTCTCTCTCTCTCTCTCTCTCTCTCTCTCTCTCTCTCTCTCTCTCTCTCTCTCTCTCTCTCTCTCTCTTTCTCTCTTTCTCTCTGTCTCTGAAAGTATCTGTCATTACAGTATCGAAATGTGATTGTTTCAGTTAGTAGAATAGTTTCATTTTTAAAGTGAAAGTATTTGACATGAGTGTTTTTGTTTCACTTTTGACACGTAATACTTAAATAGTGGAGGAGATATTATGTTGCCGTGGGCTCGAACTCTGCAAGAAGTTAAATTTTTTTGACTAAAACACAACTGGAACCCTAAGTAAGGCATCTGTAAAATTTGAATGAAATTGGTTGCGTAGTTCTCGAGTTTTAGGGATTCACACAGACAGACAGACAGGCAGACAGACACACATTCTCATTTTTATATATATAGATTTAATGCACAACCGAAAGAGCAACTAATAGTGTCATGCTGTTATGATACCTGAACATGCATATTTATAAAATATGCCATGTATCTCAAAGCATTCTTTCAGGCTCTGTTTATGTGTTATATATATATATATATATATATATATATATTTTTTAAAAAGCAAGGATGCAGGACAGTAAGAAAATAAGAAAAAATGTGGGGAAAATGTGCAGAGGTTTGGTGCAAAAAATGGAAGGAGAAAATAGAAACGAAATCAAGAAAACTAAGATCTCTGATTGCTGAAAGCACATTAAATACAATTGGCCTAGAACATATTTTCTGCAAATTTCTTCTTTGCCAGTTGTATTTAATGTGCTTTCTTCAATCAGGGAGGATGAAGGTCTTAGTTTTCTTGATTTTGTTTCTTTTTTCTCCTTCCATTTATTGCACCGACCTTCTCCATAGTTTTTTTCTTATTTTCTCACTGTCCAGCGTCCTTGCTTTTTAAAATATATATATAACACATAAACAGAGCCCAAAAGATTGCTTTAAGATACATGGCGTATTTCATAAATATGCATGTTCAAGTATCATAAAAGCTTGAAATTATTAGTTCTTTCAGTTGTATATTAAATTGATATTTATTTCTCACTGGATGGAGTACTTTTTTTGTTGATTGTACTTCTATTGGATATATATATATATATATATATATATATATATATATATATATATATATATATGTATGTATGTATGTATGTATGTATGTATGTATCTTATGGTTGGCAGAATTGTTAGGACACTGAACAAAATGCTTAGCAGTATCACGTTCATTTTCACATTCTGAGTTCAAATTCCACCAAGGTCCACTTTGCTTTTCATCCTCTTTGGGATCAATGAAATAAGTAGCAGTTGAGCACTGGAGTTGATGTAATCAACTAGCCACCTCTTTTAAAATTTCAGGCCTTGTGCCTATAGTAGGAAGGATACATTTCCCTTTCCCTTTCTCCCTTACACACACACACACACACATATATATATATATATATATATATATATATATATACATATGTATGTATGTATGTACATTTAGGTTTGCAAATATGGAAAACAGAGTGCACAGTATGTCTTGATGTCTTGTAGAATATTTGTACAATTCACCCCCGTAACTATGTTGAATCTCACCATATACATTCATTCAGGCAACCCAAAATCTCTCTTTTACATGTATGATTACTGTTGGTCCTACTTGTATATAACAAACATCCTCCAGTCACACACACACACAGACACACACAACTGGAGATTTCATTTACATTACAGCTTTTAGTTTCACCATAACATGGCTCATCAGGTAATGTGGAATAAGGTGTATTATTGACTACTGATTATAAGACATTACTCCACAATACCTGAAGAGCTGTAAAACCGATAGTTGTAACATGAAGCCAGAATCTGGCCATGAGGAAATATTACCTTGCTTGGAAACAGATAAGAGTTGGCAACATGTAGAGCATCTGGCTGTAAAAGCCTGCTTCAACATAAAACAATGATGATAATGATAATAATAGTACCCTGCAAATTATCATTCAGTTTTCTTTTGCTTATAACTACATATATACATCCATGTAAAACACACACACACACACACACACACACACACACTCACTCACATAGAGCAAATAAAAAATAGGCTCTTTACATATTTCTTTTCATCATTTAAAATCTAATTACAAAATTGCTCAAAATTTAATGAATAATTATGCTTATATATATTGCTTATGCTTATATATATATATATATATATATATATATATATATATATATATAGCGGACGTTAAACGATGATGATGATGATGATATATATATATACATGCAACTGTCAATGTGTTTGAAAGTGTGTATGTGTGTGTGTACATGTATGTGTGAAACATCTGCTCTGTCCAAGATATATGAGCAATGCTTGAATATGAGGCACACTTGTACCTTCAAAAGTATTAGCAGCTGTTCATATCTGAAGTAGTTTTTAGACTTGAAGTATGAAGCCTGTCTTTTGAGGTGTATATTTGACTATGTCATAGACATGTAGTTGCCGTGAAAGATTGTTAAAGATTTTGTAGCATGTGTAAGGTTTGTGAAGAGGTACTTTTGCCCAGCTGTTACGTTCCTGTAAATAATTTTTAAACTAGAATACTATCCTGCCCAAGTCTACTCGTGGGTCCATGCTCCGAAATTCATGTTTTAAAGTAGTCTAAATTAAAATTTCCCATTAAAAATTCATGCCAATTCATTGTTCCAAACATGAGCTTAGTAACAGCAACATTATTTTATTACATTCTCCATTATTTCTGAAATTTATTGAAATAGAGAGTCTATTTCAGCTGAAGTCATCATCATCATCATCATCATCATCATCATATTCACCACCACCACCGCCGCCGCCACCACCACCATATGTATATAAGTATGTATGTACGTACTTATGTATGTATGTATGTATGCACGTATATATGTTTTATTTCAAGATTTTTTGCCAATAGAGAAAGAGCCGGTTTCTAATCTAGATTCACGGCTCCTTCATTGGAATTTCAACAACATCAAAAGGGTATTTTTGTATGTATGTATGCATATGTGCAGATTTGTGCATGTATATGTATGCATGCATGTATGTATGTCTTTGTGTCTTACCACTTGACAACCTGTGTTGGTTTGTTTAATATCCTTGTAACTCAGCAGCTGAGCAAAAGATATCCAATCAGATAAGTACCAGAGTTAAAAAAATAAGTACTGAAGTCAATTTATTTGACTAAACTCTATAAGGTGGTGCCCCAGTATGGCCATAGTTCAATGCCTGAAACATGTAAAAGAAATAAATGGAGGACATAAGGGCTTCCCCCCAATTACCTTTTACACAGCTTCTATGGGTAGGAAGGCCATTCACCTGTGAAAATATCAAACCCATGGATATACTGTGATTAATTAATATATATATATATATATTTTTTTTTTTATAAGCCATTTAAAATAACACACAAAATCCGTTAGATTCACTTCAACATTTAAATTTAATTTGTCAAAATATTTTCGTCGCTTTGAGACCGCGACCTGGTCACTGAGCAGTGACCACGAAAATATTTTGACAAATTAAATTTAAATGTTGAAGTGAATCTAACGGATTTTGTGTGTTATTTTAAATGGCTTATAAACACCTTCCACGCTGCAATTGTTTTCATTCCAGCACACGATCTCAGATCAGGTCACTTGCTATGCAAGTACATCTCTATATATATATTATTCTAGTTAATGCTGTCACCCCATCATCATTATAAAGGCTGTTGTTACTGCTGCTGTTGTCTTCTTTCCTATATCAAAACAGCAAAATTCCAGTTATTGTCAGTATTATAGTGATTTTTAGAATCAAGTATATAATTTGTTTAATGTACTCTGAATGTGTGTGTAGTGTGCATTCGTATGTGCATTGATATGTATATGTATATATGTGTATGTATGTGTGTGTATATATATATATATATATATATATATATATATATATATGGGGGGGGGTATGCATACATGTATGTTATATCATGTGTGTGTGTTTGTTTGAGTTTATATACTATATGTTGCTGATATGGATATACAAAGAAAGAGAGGGACAAAAAAAGATAAGGCAGACAGGAGTTGACTCAGCAATGGAAACACACACACACACACACACACACACGCACACACACACACACACATACACACACACACACACACACGCGCACGTTCTCCCTCTGGTTTTCTCCCCTCCTGCACTCTCTCTCTTATACACACACACACACATATGTATAGACACTCACAAACAAACAAAATGATAAAATTAAGCAAACTATTGACTCAGCTGTCTATATTAGCTGGGATGCTGCCATAAAAAATAATGTGCAACAACAACAACAACATCAACAAAAAGAAACAACCAGCATCAACCATGTATGAATTAGTCAAAGATACCAATATAATTTCTGCAAACTATTTGATGATTCTACATGTCTGCACTACTTGAGCCACGGCTATTCATCTTCATTGTTGCTGTTGTGATGTGATTGTTGTTTTCTTTTATTTGCTATCAAATGTTCAATGGACCATTGAGCTTTTTACAGCCGAAGATTAATTGTACAACATCGCTGAAATGGCTTCTGTGAATAGAGGATGTGCATGTGTGTGCCTGTCTGTGTGTGCGTGTGAGTGTGTGTGCGAGTACGTGTGTGTATGAGTGAGAGAGAGAGAGAGAGAGAGAGAGAGAGAGAGAGTCTCTGTGTGCAGGTGTCTGAGTTAGTGGAAGTGCAGGAGTTTGTATATGTGTGCATGTGTGACAATGTGTGTTTATAAGAGTGTGTTTAATATGTAGTTTGTTTTGTTTTTGTTCGTTATGGCTACCTGTATTTAAGAGAACAAAAGAATGTATGTTATGTGTATGTGTGTGTATATATATATATATATATATATATATATGTGTGTGTGTGTGTGTGTGTGTGTGTGTGTTTATGTGTGATATATATGTTTGGGTGGTGGTGGTAGTTGTGATCACTTGTGAGTGTTTGCATTTGTATTATGCCACAGGCACACACACACACACACACACACACACACACACATTCTCCTTATTTTGTTTCCCTACACACCAGGAACATTTCTGTTTTAAGAACCTTGTTTCTCTCTCTCTCTCTCTCTCTCACAAATCCATCATTTTTCATGCCAATGGCAATGATGATGATGGTGACAATGATGATGATGACGATGATGATGATGCCCAACAACATCAGTCGAAAGTACCATCAACAGCATTATAATATTAGCAGCTCTCATTTATCTGACAAACAAATATAAGGTTACCTTTTATCCAACTCTCCACCTAACCAACTCTCCACCTAACCAACTCTCCACCTAACCAACTCTCCACCTAACCAACTCTCTCTACTTTGTACTGTTTAATCAATCACAGAGCAGTTTTATTGAAGGGTACAGACATGGCTGTGTGGTTAAGAAGCTCACTTTGTAACCATGGGATTTTGGTTTCAGTCCCACTGTGTGACACCTTGGATAAGTTTCTTCTACTCTAGCCCTGAGCCAACCCAAAGCTTTTAAGTGAATTTCTTAGACAAAAATGTGAAGAAGCCTGTTTGTACAGTGATTGTCCCATATCCCCACTTGACTGACAACTGGTGTTGATTTGCTTATGTCCCCTATAACTTAATGGTTTGGCAAAAGAGACTAGGACTACTTTATCCAAAATCTACTTTTGTTTCTTTTAAGTGTGCTTTTAGAAGCTTCCTTCTTGGATTGGGAATTCAAGAGTTTTAATTAAACCTACAAGGAACATTTTGCTTAAATCAATCCAGTCCAATCTTCCAATCTTCCTGTGTGAAATAAGTGTATGCGTGTGAGTAATTTTTCTTTTTGGTTGAATCACCTGTGAGTCAACATGGTGTCCCTTGATGACAATGTAAATTTGTTATCTTTGGCCCAACGAGTAGCTTGTAGATTACCCCTCATTTGGATATTTACTACTTCTGAGGTTTTACTATCTATGAAACATATGTAGCCTGGATTTTAGCTACCCCATTCCCTGATTTTGGATATATATAAATGTATGTATGTATGTATGTATGTATGTTATCAATCAGTTTCATTTCTGTATTTCTTGTCAACAGAGAAAGAGCCAGACTCTAACATAGATTCAAGGCTCCTTCATTGGAACTTTTATCAACATCATCTAGGTATTTGTGCATATGTGTGTGTGTGCAGTATTTGGTATTAGTGTATGCGCAGATTTGTATGTTTGTTTTATGGATGTGTTTTTATGTATATATTTTCATGTCTAGATACATGCATATGTATTTATGTGCTAAATTTTTGGAAAGTTTTACATATCTTTACAGATGTATGTATGTATGCATGTATGTATATGCAACTAAAACTTGCCAAGGTGCTACAGATGTTAGGCCTTGCAATCTCTACCATCTTTCCTGGTAGTCTCATATACAGTGATAAATGTTCTTCTTTAAGGACAGAAAATATTTCCACTCTGATTATTTGTTGAATGACTGTGCTTTAGTAAGACCTGCAATGGAATATTTATTTTGTTATTGCCCACAGGGGCCTAAACATAGAGGGGACAAACAAGGACAGACAAAGGGATTAAGTTGATTACATTAATCTCAGTGAGTAACTAGTATTTATTTAATCAACCCCAAAAGGACAAAAGGCTAAGTTGACCTCGGCAGAATTTGAAACCAGAATGTAATGGCAGATGAATTACTGCTAAGCATTTTGCCCTGCATGCTAACAATTCTGCCAGCTTGTCGCCTTCCTGCAATGGAATATTGCTCTCATATGTGGGCTGTTAGTTCCAGTTCATACCCAGACATTCTAAATCATGCACAAAAGACAACTATTCAACTGACAACAACTCACTCATCATCATTACTTCACTGGATTACCACTTTCTCCTCAGAATCAAATCTACTTCTTCTACTACAATAGCTTCTACTCCTCCTACTAGTATGTTTTGTTGCAATCAACCTCCAATCAAATCCACTCAAAATGCATGTTTTTCCTCCTCTTGTTCACTATACTCTGTTTTAATCTACAGGTCTTGCACTAACTGCTTACTTGAACCCTTTCCCTCCAAGCTGTCTGTTCCACCCTTGTTTGGCAAATTCACAATGACATGAATATTTTCAGACTGGATACCACCTATATCAATCTCACCAGTCTCAGAGGTCTTGCAAACATGTTGGGTACTGTTATGGCTTTTGTTAAGCTACATAAGCAATAAGGTTGACAACAAACCATTATTAGTTCGGTTATAAGATACTGATTTCAAATTTTGGCACAAGGCCAGCAATTTTGGGGAATGGGTAAGTCGATTACATCAATCCCAGTGTTCAACTGTTACTTGTTTTATCGACCCCCAAAAAGATGAAAGGCAGAGTCAACCTCAGTGGAATTTGAACTCAGAACGTGAAGACGGATGAAATGCCACTAAGTGTTTCACTTGACATGCTAATGATTCTGCCAGTTCACCACCTTTAGGTTATTACATAGTGAAGTATAAACATTGCTAACCATGAGAGAAGGACTATCTTGGAATGGAGACTGAGTCACAAAGCATTATGGGAATTTTCTTCCTGCACAGTTAAATACAAAGTTTGTAGCGAATAAACATTGTGCAATTACAGATTGTTCTTCACAATTTTGCAGGTAATGCTTGACAGTGTTACAGCCCCCAACTAAACAACTTAAAAGAATGCTCTGTTATTCTTCAGTGTAGAAACATCAGCAGAACATCATTTTGAAAGGGTTAACCCTTTAGCACTTAGATTCCTCTTTCAAAAGTAATGCTTTTTTATTCACATTGTTTTCAATAAAATCATGCATTATCTTGTAGCATCAAGATTCTGATGCTGTGATTGTTTTATTTTTAGAATGACATTGTTGGGTAAGTGTGAGAAGCCAGATAGAATATTTGGGTCTGATATGGCCAGTTCGAAAACTAAAGGGTTAATTTACTTTCAGACACACTGGTCAAAGAGTATTTTGATAAATTATTGTTAATTTACATGTGGTGCCCTCTGCTTATGGCTGTTAATATAAGGGAGATTACCATCTCCTTATTCAAAGTTTTCTAACTGTAACTCACGATAATCCCGTTGTTTTTATAGACATTATATTTAGAGTAAAACATTGTTAAATGTATTCTTCAGATCGTGTATCTAGAACTATCTTGTCTACTGTGGACTACATTTTATTTTAAGATTGTAGAGTGTGAACTAAAGGAGATTGATTGCTATTTCCAGTAAAATGACTACTTTTGGCTTATTTGAAAAATCTGTTGAACAAGAAATATTTTCAGTTATGTTTGATGGTGATGTATTTCTTGGAGTAGGTGTGGTATATATTAAAGCTGTTGTTATTGTCAAATGTAGAGTAAAAGAAAGCCTTGCTGGTTGAATGATTATGAAGGCATGGGAAAAAATATATATTTTGAGTTGGTTTATTGCTCATGTGTGACCAAACTGGTGTTGTTTTGTGACTGTATCAGTCCTAAAGTTGCTTTTTTAAAATTTTCTTTACAGTTGTTGCTGTTGTTATTTCTTGCTTTGTCTGATATGTTTTATAAATAGATTTGTACAGGGGTGGGAGATATTTTGTTGGATATATACATATGGGTGCAGGCATGGTTGCGGGTTAGGAAGTTTGCTTTGCAACCACGTGGTTTTGAGTTCATTTCCATTCCATGGTACTTTGGGCAAATGTCTTCTACCATAGGCCTAGGCTGACCAATGTCTTGTGAATTCAGTAGACAGAAACTGTGTGGAAACCTGTTGTGTGTGTGTGTGTGTGTGTGTCTTTGTGTCTGTTTGTCACCACCATACCACTGCTTGACAACCATTGTTGGTTTGTTTGCATCCCGGTAACTTAGCAGTTTGGCAAAAGAGACCAATAGAATAAACACCAGACACAAGAAAAAAATAGGGACAATGATGTTGGTGGGGGTGGGGGAGACAAACACAGACACACAAACATATACACACATACATACATATATATATACATATACAACGAGCTTCTTTCAGTTTCCGTCTACCAAATCCACTCACATGGTTTTGGTCGGCTCGAGGCTATAGTAGAAGACACTTGCCCAAGGTGCCATGCAGTTGGACTGAACCCAGAACCATGTAGTTGGTAAACAAGCTACTTACCACACAGTCACTCCTGCACCGATTCTGTAAATAAGATGGGCAAGGCAGTGAACTGAAAGAATTGTTAGCATGCCAAGCTAAATGCTTAGCAGCATTTTGTCTGTCTTTATGTTCTGAGTTCAAATTCTGCTGAGGTTAACTTTGCTCTTCATCCTTCCAAGATCGATAAAATATAAGAACCAGCTGAGCACTGAGGTTGATGTAATCGACTAGCCCTCATCCCCCGATATTGCTGGCCTTGTACAAAAATTTGAAACCAATAAATAAGATGGAAAATATGTGTAGTTGGAACAGAGAAATAAAAATGCAAAAATTTCCGGAATGATTTGTCAGGAAATAAACTTTGAGTTAGTTATGAAATTCTTCTCAGTTTTGTGGGAAATGACAAACACTATAAATAAATTAGAGGAAAAGGTTATTTTAAAGAATGTTTTCAATCTACAATAACAGAATTCTAATCTAGTATAAGAGTTTTGTAAAGTATATTGGTTAGATATTTAACACTTTGAAGTGATTTTTTGCTTTTGTATATTAAAAGATATTTGCAGCCTTAATTGTTTAAGCACATCTACTATTTACCCTCATCTTTGTGGTTGTAAAGCTACCCTCACAGTATTCAGTTTCTCTTTATATAGTAGTCTCTCTATTTATTCTTGCAAGAGGCCATATATATTATCTTTTTTTTTACTATAGGTATCAGGCCTGAATTTTCTGGGGAAGGGGGCTAATCAATCACATTGATCCCAGTGCTCAAGTGGTACTCATTTCATTGACCCCAAAAGGATGAATGGCAAAGTCGACCTTGATAGAATTTGAACTCAGAGAATAAAGCCAGAAGATATGCTGCAAAGCATCTTGTCCATTGTCCTAATGATTCTGTTTATCTTCATCAACTTTACATTAAGCTGTCCATTCTTTGGTTTGATCTTTAACAATTCAGTACACTTTTCTTGATTTATTTGTAATAAAACTTTCTGTTTCTTAACATCTCTTGTTAATTCATGTGGCTGTGTTATTTCCAACCACATGGGTACAAGTTCAGTCCCACAGCATAATTTGAGTTCAATCCCACTATATAGGACCTTTGGCAGGAGTTTTCTGCTTTAGTCCAAGGCCAACCAATAACTTGTGAATATATTTGGCAGACCGAAACTGAAGAAAGCCTGCTAAGTGTGATTGAATGTGTGTGTGTGTGTGTGTGTGTGTGTGTGTGTGTGTGTGTGTGTGTTTGTGTGTGTGTGTGTACACTCATACACACACATTTATGTGTACATGTGTATGCAAGCACATGTGTGTGTGTGTGTGTGTGTGTGTGTGTGTGTGTGTGTGTGTGTGTTCATATCTCCTTGTCTTGACATTGCCTGCTGAATGTTAACAAACATCTCCACTACGTAAACGGCAGTATTTATTTGCAATCAGCCATGAAGCTATGGCTGGCCATTCCACCGTTTTGTGTTCAAAAGGACGCAGGGACATATTAACTTGCATGGAAACAGGTGAAGGTCGATAACAGGAAGATTAGCCAGCTGTAGAAAAATCAACTGCAACAATTGTAACCTGATCCATGCAAGCATGGCAAAGTATATGTTAATATGAATATGACGATGATGATAATGATGATGATGACATTTATGTGTGTATGTATATATATATATATATATATATATATATATATATATATATATATATATATATATATATATATATGTGTGTGTGTATTCATATATGTATGTATCTACATGTATACATATATATATTTACATATATAATGCTTATGCATACATAATTTATGTAACAATTACTCATACTTGACTTTTCTTCAATTGTTTGTATTTATAACATTTGGGATTTTTTTATGGCTTTTATGGTGCCTTGCTTTAAAGCAATAACAATACAATTATACATTAAGATGTTTGCTTTGCAAAGTAACATGACAAAGCATTTTTAATTGTGCAATAAAAAAGAAAAACAAACAACAATCCTTTCTACTATAGGCACAAGACCTGAATAATAATTGTTACAACAACAACAATAGTAATAATAATAATAATAATAATAATAATAATAATAATAATAATAAACTAATAATGATAATAATAATAATAAACTAATAATAATGATAATAATAATAATAATGATTTCCTTATTATCGACAAAGGTTTACATGAAGGAAAACATCAACAGCACAGGACAAAACAAAAAAAATGTGTGTGGATGTGTGTAGTTGTGAGGGTTTTGTGTGTAAACAAGACTAATAGAATTAAAAAAAAAAGAAGGATAATAATAATAATAATAATAATAATAATAATAATAATAATAATAATAATAATAATTATGATGATTCTATCTAATTTTGGCACAACGCTGGCTATTGTGAAGAGAACGGTAATTTGATTACATCAACCCCAGTGCTCAACTGGTATTTATTTTATCGAATCTGAAGGGATGAAAAGCTAAGTGGACCTCAGCAGAATTTGAACTGAGAACCTGTGGACAGATGAACTGCCACTAAACATTTTGCTTGAGGTCTCTGGGTGAGACTTGGATCCAACTTGTACAAATGCAAAGCAAAAGAAATAATAATAATAATAATAATAATAATAATAATAATAATAATAATAATAATAATAATAGTAGTAGTAGTAGTAGTAGTAGTAGTAGTAGTAATAGTCAAGACGAAGAGTGCGATTTTAGATGTTTTATTTTTGGAACAACATTTCGACAGAACGTCTGTCTTTCTCAAGTTCAAACCAAAAGGTGATTGAAAATTCAAAATTTCAGAAACCAAACGTAGACTATGAACGTGAGTAATCAGCGTCCATACGTTGATAGAATGACATCATCAGCTTTTGTCAGTGTTTTAATAAGCAGAAAGAAAGAAAGAAAAAGGAAAAGGAAGACGACAGAAAAAGAAAAGAAAAAGAGAGAAAGAAGAATATTCAATCAAACAGTTTTGTATAAATTTGATGATATTCTCCTGTCATCTTATTCATTCCTCCAGGGCGTGATGTCAATAACCCGCAAACATATTTCTCCTCATACATTCTGAGAAGTGAAAGTGGGGTACATTCAGGATATTTTTTGAGAATGTGCACTTACAAATCTTCTTCAAAATTGCAGCCGCTTGAAACGAAATGTTCAGCAAGTTCTGTTGAACTACTGTTCTTGTGCCTGACGTCGAATCTGTGCCCATTAAACCTTTTGTTTAATTGTTCCGTTGTACAACCAACATAAATCAAGTTATGTTTCGTGCATTCTGCACCGTACACTAAATGGGAATCTTTGCAGGTTCCCCCTTCTGTATAAATCATAACATTTCTATTATGATTTTTGATGGTATTCACTTCACTCATGTTGTTGCACAATGAACAGGGCTTACCTCTCTTGCGGCTGTTCTTTAAGGTACAGCGTGTAGATACTCCAATGTTCGTTTTCTTGGAGTCAGATATAGAGGTCAATAATTATTTTATGTTCTTATTCCGTCGAAAGGCTACAATGGGCGACTGAGGAAATGTTTGTTTGAAACTGGGATATTTTTTCACCACATGTTGGTAACTTTCATGCAACACTTTTGAAATGCCAGCGAAACGTCGGTGCCAGTTAATCACTAAAGGAATTCTGTAATCTGTTGTATTTTGTTTGCTAAGATTAGGCGTGTAGGTTTTACTATCTTTGCTAATCTTAGCTATTTCCTTTAAACGTGATTCACTGTAACCTCGTTTAACATAATGACATACAAAAGCATTTGCATGTTTCCAGTAATCCCCTATATCAGTGCAAATCCGTTTTATCCTCAAAAATTGGGATTTCGGATTTGACCGAATAAGATGATGTAGATGATCGGAGCGGCGGTGGAGATATATGTGGGATGACGTTGGCTTGCAAAATAACTCTGTCATTATTCTGCCTCCAGAAAACTTGACTTTCGTGTCCAAAAATTCAACGCTAGTTTTTGAAAAACTAGACGTAAATTTTATATTGGACTTAAAGCCATAGTTTCTAGGAAAACAATCACAGAAATGCAAGAAGTCCATTAAACTATCCTGTGATCCTTCCCAGACAAAAAATACGTCGTCAATGAACCGTAACCAGAGTATTGGTTCATGACCATGAAGGGATTTGAATGTCTTCAGTAACTTTGTCTCAAAATTTGTCATAAAGACATTAGCGAAATTAACTGCCATGGGGGTACCCATGGCGCAACCCTTCGTCTGGTGGTAGAATCTTTGTCTAAACTGCATTGTGTTACTTTGTAACACAAACCTCAATAATCTACAGAGCAAATTTGTTGGAACAATTTTATTTGACCGCTTTTCAAAGGCATCCATGCATGCTTCTACTCCTTCATTGTGGTCAATATTAGGATATAAGGAGGAAACATCCATGGTTACCAAAAAGCAGTTCTCAACACGGCCTCGGCGTTTAAAAAAATTATAATAATAATATTCATGTGACATAGAGATCAACTCTTTATCCCGCATTGGTTTTATTGTCCTTTTTCCTCTCTCTCTCTCTCTCTCTCTCTCTCTCTCTCTCTATATATATATATATATATATATATATATATTTTTTAAGTTTCAGCTTAGGCGCGTGTGTATTATATATATATATATATATATATATATATATATATACACACATACATGCAAGATTACTTGCAAAACGCAAACGAAAGTAGTTCAGAAAATGCTTCCTGCTATTAAAATTCACCAGAGCATAATTAATATGGAACATATGTAACCAACAACGGCCTGAGCTGAATTATCCAAATGATAGATGATCTATACATTCACCAGGATTTGTGATAGGTTTATTTTGTCCACTGTACTATTTAACAGAGGAATAAAGTCTCGCTGTTATTTTTAAAGTTTGTTTCCTGCAATGTTTTCACAAGTGAACATGCAACATATATTATATAATTGTGTGCAAGACTCTGTAATGAAACCAAGGGAGATTTTTTACCAACACGGTTAAAAACCTTAGGCCGAATGAATTGACCCTAGTACTTAGTATTTTTTTTTTTTGAAGCCTTGTACTTATTCTATTGGTCACTTTTTGGCAAACGTCTAAGTTGCGGGGATATAAACAAACTGACACCAGTTGTCAAACGGTGGTCGGGGACAAACACAGACACAAAGACACACACACATATGTATGCATTTATATATATATATATATATATATATATATATATATATATATATATATATATATTTCTTTTACTTTCTCTTCTACTAGTTTCAGTCATTTGACTGTGGCCATGCTGGAGCACCGCCTATAGTCGAGCAAATCGACCCCAGGACTTATTCTTTGTAAGCCTAGTACTAATTCTATCGGTCTCTTTTGCCAAACTGCTAAGATACGGGGACGTAATCACACCAGCATCAGTTGTCAAGCCATGTTGGGTGGACAAACACAGACACACAAACATATACACACATACATACATCATCATCATCATCGTCGTTTAACGTCCGCTTTCCATGATGGGTTGGACGATTTGACTGGTGGACCAGGAGGCGACACCAGGCTCCAATCTGATTTGGCAGAGTTTCTACAGCTGGATGCCCTTCCTAACGTATATATATATATATATATATATATATATATATATATATATATATATATATATATACATATATATGTAGTGAAACTACCTACCGCCATTAGATACAAAACTGCTATCGCCATTCTTCTCATTTAAATATAAATAAATGCGAGCGTAGTAGAGAACCCATTCCTTGTCATCACGTGACTGATTATTATTCGAATCGGCAACTTCTTCGAACCTTTCCCGCCAGAACGCAAACTGACCAATCACGGCCCCTAATAAGGTCACGTGATAGAGTAAAATTCTGAAGGCATTTGGAGCCCTCTTAACGCTATATATAGATCAACTCATACCCCACAAATTTGTCTCGGTCCAGTTTCTCTTTGAGAACTGTTCCGTGTACCACACGACAGCAGCAGCAGTTCCAGCGACCACTTCAACAGCTTCGTCCAGCCACGATGACCACCGCCGTCGCCACATCAGCAACAAGAGTCTACGACTACTATCCAGCATCATCGTCATGACCAACACGATTACTACCAAACAGCCTCTACACCACCAGCGTCAACATGACTTACTATGTACACCAAACCAAACCTCCGCGGCACATCTCTCTCTTCGATTCTGTTAGGTGACTCAGCTTCGCCACGATAAATAAACAGACAAGAGTTCTTAAACAGACAAGAAATTCTCAGCCAACGACGAACATCTGTATAACAAGAATCACGGCCCGGCATCGATGCCACGACATCACAACTAGTGATCAGCTCTGCCACACTCAGCCAACTCACTTTCACATACAGAACTTTCCCTTAGTGTACTAAAGATCTAGTATAATTGCTCACGTGTTATTGACTCTTTCTATTTGCTGTAAACACTCATACACACATGTATCACTCACATACACACTTTTCTTTGTATGACGGCCTGTCTTTGATTATGTTCTTATATGTCGCATTCACACTCTCACACAGACATACATCTTTAACGCTACAATAAATATCTCTGTTATTCATCTTATACGGTTGTGGTCTTTCATTACTGGTCATCTATGTTATCGTCGCATAACATATCATGTATATCATCCATCGATATATAATTGTGTGTTCGACCGTGTGACACGTTTAAATAAAAGGAGTCCTCTGTTTTTCCATTCGTCACCATATCTCCTTTTTGAGTTCGCACGGTCGTCCCTTACATATATATATATATATATATATATATATATATATATATATATATACATATATACGACGGGCTTCTTTCAGTTTCCGTGTACCAAATCCGCTCACAAGGCTTTAGTCGGCCCGAAGCTATAGTAGAAGACACTTGCCCAAGGTGCCATGCAGTTGGACTGAACCCAGAACCATGTGGTTTGTAAGCAAGCTACTTACCACACAGCCACTTTGACGGGCTTCTTTCAGTTTCCATCTACCAAACCCATTCACAATACTTTGGTTAGCCAGAGGATATAGAAGAAGACATTTGCCCATTGTGCTATGCAGTGAGACTGAACCCAGAACTATGTTGTTGGGAAGCAAGGTTCTTATTACACAGCCACAAAAATTATATATATATATATATATATATATATATATATATTTTGTTGTTGTACTTGGGGATGGTCATATTGCCAGTTTAGCCAATAAAAACACACGCACTGTATATTTGGTGTTAATTTGCTTCAGCTTTATATTACATTAATCTTAATCTTATTTCGGCCAGTGTTCTTTCGTCACACTTCTGTGACCTCATCAGTGGTCCTTTGTTTCCTTCCTTCTTATGTGTGTCTCACCTTGCTAACTATCAGCCATTTTGTATTTTGTATTCCTATTGTATGTGTCTACGCATGCGTGTCCTTCAATGTGTCTGTGTCTTTTGTAAGTGCATGTGTGTATGGGGAGTGTCTGTATCACCTATATACTCTGTTAATACGTGTTCGTTTGTATTTGTTTTTATTTATTTATTTGTTCATGTGTGTGTGTGTTTTTTTTGTGTTTAATTAAATTTTGTTAACGTATGTAGTATTTAATTCCATTTGTTTATCTATGTATTGTATTATACTTTGTTCATATTATTATTGGTTTATGGGTAACATGTTGTCACATGCTGTGGTTTGTGGTTTGTTAGTGGTGTGTGTTAGTGTTCCATTCTAGTTTCCTATTCAGGCTAGGTTTCTCTTCTATTATGTGTGTAGCTTCAGTAATTTGTCTGAGTGCTGCATCACTGCTATGTGTAGATAAGATTTTAATTTCTATGTTGTTGATTGAGCCTCTATGTTCTTGCTCAGCGTGCTGGTACAGAACTGATGAGTTCTTCCCTTCCTTAAGTTCCCTCCAATTTTCCTTTGCCCGCTCCCCTATGCTCCTTGCTGTTTCGCCTACATATGTCATTGTCTTATTTCTGTATCGTCCCTCTGTACATCTTATACTATAGACCACATTTCTGGTTTTGCAGTTCGTTTGTGGGCTAAATCTACATACGATACAGTTCCTATCAGTGCAGGGGGTTCTACTGAAAGGGTATGTTCTACTGATAAGGGATTTAATAGGGTTGCCTGGCCTTTCAACAACCTTAATTCTTAGCTTAAGTTTGTCTAGGGCCCTTCTAAAGCGGTACGCCAGTTCGCCTCTAGGGGTGGTGTCGACGAACATGACGCTCTGGTACTTGTGGCTATCGTACCATGAGCTTGCCTTCCCTATTTTCTTCTTAGTCCTTTCTATGGTGTTCCATGATTTGCTCCTATAGAGTGGGCAAATCCCATTCCTATCGTTGCGTTTGATTGTTTCAAACTTCTTCATAGCTCCTTTGTATACCCTGATCCTTTCTTTATGGCTGTAACCTGAGAACTGCATGCGGTGGACGAAATGTTGTATATGTCTCTTTAATTCTGTAGGGTCGCACATGCAGGAGACATTTCGCATTACTCTGACGAGGTCTGCCATCAATATGTTGAATTTGGCATTGTCCGCAATAGCCGAGTTCCGGTGGATCAGGTATTTGGAGGCCATAGGTTTTGTATAGTGTGAATGGAGGATTCTGGTTTTATTGTTCTTAGTTTCTAGCCAGAGTTCAGTATCTAATACAGGTAATCTATGGTTAGGGTGTTTAGTAGGGTAACTTTAATACTCTGGTGGATGGAGTTAGCTATTTGCTGGATGCTCTCCATAGTCTTAGTTTCTATTTCTATTTCAGGGGTACTCTCTTGTGGGGGTGTCTTTACCACTAAGTTGATATCATCGATATATCGAGAGTACACATTCACGAGTATGGAGTTCTGTGTCAGGCGTTCCTTAAGCCTTCTGTCCCACCATACCATGAAGAGATTGGCCACATCACCGGCGATACTAATACGGATGGCTGCCCCCTCGTCCTGGGCGTATAATTTGTTGTTAAATTTAAAGGTGTGGCCTTTTAGGGTGACCTTTATACTAGCTCCTAGTGCATGTGTGATCATTTTCTTTACCTGGTGGATATTAGTGGGGGTCCGTATGGCTCTGGTCCATCCACTCCATCTCTCTATAGGGGTCTTCCTAGCCATAGAGGTAATTGTGGGTGGTCTACCTCTTAGACGTCTACTAGGGCAGAAATTTCTAAGGTCGTATCTATCTAGATATACATCGTCATATGTCAATCTAAGTAGGCGGCCCAGTTCTTCTGTGTTGACTTTTTGGAACTCTACTTCGCTCTCGTTGATCATCTCCACGCACTTTTCCACTGCAAAATCCACGTCGATAGATCGGTATAGTGATACCACATCCATGCTACCCACTATACACCCTGTCAGGTTGCAAGTGTTGTTGCAGTCGTTATATATATATATATATATACATAGCTATATAGTTCTCTCCCCATCCCTCCCCTCCTCCTCTGTCTGTCTGTCTGTCTGTCTATCTATCTACGACGTATGCTATTCATATATAATTTAATCAATCATAAGTATGTTGACAGATACGACAAAGAAGGAGTAAAGGATAGACGGGGTGTGAGTGAGTGGGATAAAAGAAATAGTAGATAGAATCAATAAGTCTACGAAATTTCAGAGGCTCATTCATGTGACATAGAGGTCAATTCTTTGTTGATCATTCATGTGATATCGAGTTTATTTGATTGTTGACTACTTATTATTATTAAGATCACCTCTTTGTTGGTCTATTTATGTATTTCTGA
>NC_142935.1:56377216-56387216 GCF_046866305.1 Octopus bimaculoides
ATGTATATTTGTGTCAATAAAATACTTCCACAAGACGGCGAGCTGGCAGAATCGTTAGCATGCCGGGCGAAATGCTTGGCGGTATTTTGTCTGTCTTTACATTCCGAGTTCAAATTCCACTGAAGTCGACTTTGCCTTTCGTCCTTTCGGGGTCGACAAATTAAGTACCAGTTGTGTACTGGGGCTGATCTAATCAACTGGCCCCCACCCTCAAAATTTCAGGCCTTGTGCCTTGAGTAGAAAAGTATAAACTATGATAGGTGAACAGTGATATGGTGAGCGATTACTGTAATTCTGCAATGGACTGGTGTACCACCCAGAGAGTAAATATATATACCATGAAAACCCGGAAACTGACTCTATGAGTCTATATGACTCCGGAAAGATCTTTATCTTTATTGGAAATATTTGGTGGAAATTCTATAATTTATATTCAATGTGATAAAACATTAGATGTGTGCAGGGAACAGAGGTGAGTTTTTGGAAGAATGGCCCTTCCCCTGAACTATTTAGGGGCAAGAGCCCTTCTTTCAAGAACTCACCTCTGTTCCCAGTACATATCTGATGTTTTATCACATTGAACATAAATTATAGAACTTCACCAAATATTTCTAATAAAGATAAAGATCTTTCCTGCCACTTCCACAGGTTGCATGCTTGTGATGGCTTAAGGTAGATGTGACATGGGCAGTGACAGTCACAATTCTGCAACAGCCCAGGTGACTACATTCCCTATTGTTGCTCTTCTTTATGAAATACTATCAGTATTTATGTTTGGAAACTGTTTGGGACACAAGCATACACACACACATAAATTTATTTACCTATATATATATATATATATATATATATATATATATATATACACACGATTTCACATCAAAAATCTTGCAAAACAAATATATATATATATATATATATATATATATATATATATATATATATATATATATAGGTAAATAAATATATATATATATACACGCACATATAAATTTATATATATATATATATATATATATACACACACACACACGCATACATATATATGTTCTTTAATTCTTTCAGTTGTTTCAGTCATTTTACTGTGGCCTTGCTGTAGCTCCATATGCATATATTTGTACACACACATATATATGCATGAGTGTATATATGTATATGCATGTATGTTTGTATGTGTATATGTATATGTGTATACACACACACACACACACACACCTACATATACATACCATGCTATCATGGAAGGCAGACGTTAAACGATGGTGATGATATATATATATATATTTATATAATACATACATATATATATATGTCTGTATAATCATGCATACATATATATGTATATATATGTATTTATGTAGGTATATATATATATGTGTGCGTGTGTGTGTGTGTGTGTGTGTGTGTATGTATGTATTTATTTATGTAGGTATATATATATATATATATATATATATATATATATATATATATATACACACACACACACACACACACATGCATGCATAAACATACACAAACGCATCTCAAATGTGAATATGTGCATATGTCAATGTTTATTATTCATACAAATTTGTAAACATATATGTGTACTTACCCATGTGTGCATTAGGGAGTTAGTTGAAAGGAGAAGTTGAAAACATGTTTATGTGTAAAACAAAATATGAGATTTTTAGCAGTGAAAGTGACATGAAATGTCTTCATTCTAGATTTGAAACCAAGTTGTAATCTCAACTTACCAGCAGTGTATTTTCATTTACTCATTAGATTAATATTACATAAAAGCATAAAAATATAATCCCAACAAATAATCATTTATAAGATTAATATTACTTAAAATATAAAAATATGATTCTGACAGATACCCATTTAATATGCATGAAATATCAACTCTTGATAAGCATTAAATATAACCATGAAAGATAACCATGTTTATAAGCATCAAATAGCCATGAAATATAAACTCTTAATAAATATTAAATGTATCCATGAAATATAAACTCTTAGAAGCGTTAAATATAACCATGAAATGTAATTGTTTATAAGCTCTAAATCTAGTCATGAAATATAAACTCTAATAAGCATTATATATATACATGAAATATAAACTATTTATAAGCATTAAATAAAATCATGAGATATAAGCATGATGGATATAAAATGTGTAAAGATTATGCTGGCAATATTGTGAATTGATTTATGT
The DNA here is from genome assembly GCF_046866305.1 of Octopus bimaculoides. Taxonomy (NCBI): domain Eukaryota; kingdom Metazoa; phylum Mollusca; class Cephalopoda; order Octopoda; family Octopodidae; genus Octopus; species Octopus bimaculoides. Next base: position 56,379,420 of record NC_142935.1, read on the forward strand.
TAGAATTAGCTGATTAATTAATTAATACAGAATGCAGAAGTAAGAGAACCGGTTGTCAAGAACTGGTAGCCGACTGACTAAGACCGAGACCGAAATCAAAAGGCCACCACTACTGCTATTAAATAGTAGAGCCGCCACCACCACCACCACCATCACCACTGTTATTCAAATAAACCAGTAACCTTACCTTTTTGCCGTTAACCTGAATGGTAATTTCCATTTTGTTTGATGTCAACATTTGTTACTGTAGCAGAGAAAGACACATAAAGAGACAATGATGCTTCCCTTGAAGAATGACAAGTACTGAACTATTTTACACACAGATTCTTTCTTTTATTTTTTTTGATGTCAAAAATGCAATAATTTTCCAAAAAATTACTTATCTTAAAAAAAAAAAGAAAAGGAAATAACTGGTTATCCGGAGGTTGAGAAACAAGTTTGAAGAGAGAGAAAATAAGGGAAACAGACTACAACAAGCAACAGTATGTGTGTGTGTGTGTGTATGTGTTATTTTTTTTCTTTCCTTCTCTCAGTGAAACGAAATAGAAGGAATGTGCTGCTTCCTCTTCTTCATTTACTCCACCTTCACTGCATTCCTTTCTCTGATGCAGACCAAGAGGTGTGTTTCTGCCCACATTTGCTACTCTGGCGTCACCAGTTTTCTGGAACCTTCTTTCATTATTTATTCACTCAATTATTTGCTTGTTATTTAGGCTCTAATTACTATACACAACTTACTGAAACAGCACATATATATATATATATATATATATATACAGATATATATATATATGCACATATATACATATGTGTAAGTTCTGCATAATTAAACCCAGCCTATATGTCTATGTATCTTTTTTGTTACTGTCTAGCTGTATATCTATTACTCCTAGTACTAATTATTATTCATCAGTCTATTCATCTATTTATACAACTATCAGTAGCCCTAAAGTTTTTAACTTTAAGCCCGAAGAACTACAAGCAGTTAACATACACAGTCAAGTAGGTTATTCACAACAAACCTATGTACTTTCTAAGACACTGCTTATTTCTAAAAGTATATTTACAAAATTGTAAGTGAAATACCTTTATGAAAAACATATTTATTATTAACATTCAAACAAGAACTTAATCTTTTTGGGATTAAGGGTTTTCTTATCTATTTAACCCTTTAGCATTCACATTCAGATTACTCTGTCGAATGTAATGCTTATTTATTCACATTGTTTTGCGTTAATCATGCAGTATCACATAACTTTGAGCTTTTGATAAAGTGATTGTTTATTTCTAGAAGAACATTGTAGGGTAGGTGTGAGGGGTTGGATCTGGCTGTTTTGAATATAAAACAGGTAGAATAATTTGGTAGATATGACCTGCTTAAATGCTTTAGGGTTAAAGTTCTGTTTTTCTATTTCTTAATCTATCTGTGTGTGTGAGAGAGAGAGAGAAAGAGAAGATAAAGAAACAGAGACGGAGAGGCAGACATGCACACACACACACACACACACACACACACACACACACACACACACACACACACACACACACACACACACACACACAGCATGCGTATAGTGACTTAAAGGACATCAAAATAATTTGTTTTAACACATTTTCTTTTACTTAAGACAATAATTCTATAATTATAATGACCTAAATCTTTAAGTAACATTTTGCTGCTCTTTCTCTCTGAATGTGCACCTATGCACACATTTACGCAGTCATGATCGACTGTGTATATGGGTGTGTGTACGTGTGCGTGTGCATACATTTGTATATACAAATGCATCCATTTGTGAACGGATGAATCTGCTTTTCTTGACACAGGCACTAATCAAGTTGTCAAAAAGACATCATACATAAACATATTCATACAAGAATATACACATGCATATACATACACAAATCATTTGTAGATACATATACACACAGACATATTATTGTTATGATGAGTTTGCTGAACTGTTAATGCATTGGACAAAATGCTTAGCAACATTTTTTCCAGCTCTTTACATTCTGAGTTCAAATACTGCCAAGGTTGACTTTGCTTTTCATCTTTTCAGGGTCAATAAAATAAGTACCAGTTGAATACTGAGGTTGATGTAATTGATTTATTCCTCCTCTAAAAATTGCTGGTTTTGTGCAAAAAATTTGAAACCCTTCCTTTCAGGGTTGATAATATAGGCCTCTAGTAGAAAGGATTATTATTATTATTATTATTCATGGTGAGCTTGGATGTTTTATATTCAGAATTAATGTCCTTAATACTGGGCCACAACCAGTTTCCTTAGATAGCATGGACCTTTCTTACAATCTTTGCTCTTCCCAATAGAGTAGATTTCTGAACTAATGCAACTCTTGTAGTTACACCAATCTCAATAAGGGAACTGTTTAGTCTGTTGGTGTTGGTACCTAGGACACCTATAACAACTGGGATTACTTTCGAAGAAATCCTCCACAGCTGTATTTTCCTGGCCAAATATAATGAAATTATTGTGTTCTCCGGTGCACTACAACACATCAAAGGTGCATATATAGTACATAGAATTATGTACAGAAGTCAGGAAAGTGAATAGCGTAAGAGTCATGATATACATGTGTTCTTGTGTATGGAGGTGGGGATATCAGGTGTAGTGTTGGTGAATTTCAGGAAGCATGGAGGTTTTAAAGGATGCAATGTCTCAGCAACTAACAGCTGATGCAGGTAGTTTGTTCCATGCTTCAGTGACTTTGAGTGTGAAAATATGCTTCTGAAAGTCATAGGAGCTGTGCTGTTTTCTGACTTTGTAGGTATACTCATGTGTGTTAGACACATGGAGCTTCCTGGTATTTACCTATTTTTTCCTGTTCTTTGACTGCTACATTCATGTTCATAGATATAGTCACATCTATGATAATGCACTCATTTTTACCTTTATCCAGAACCATAATATCTGGTTGCTTGACAAGAATTTTATGATCAGTCTGCTGGCAGAAGGATTCACATGCCGGACAAAATGCTTAGCAGCTTTTCTTTTGGTCATATATTCTGAGTTCAAATACCACCAAGTTTGCCTTTTATCCTTTCAAGGTGAGTAAAATAAGTACCAGTCAACTACTGGGTCAGTGCAAACAACTACCACCTCTATCAAAATTGCTGGCCTGTGCCAAAACTAAAAAGGATTACTGTGACAAACAGTCAGAATCATTAGCATGCCAGGCAAAATGCTTAGTGGCGTTTTGTCTGTCTTTACGTTCTGAGTTCAAATTCTGCTAAGGCTGACTTTGCCTTTCATCCCTTTTGGGGTCAATAAAATAAATACCATTTGAGTAATAGAGTTGATGTACTTGCCTAGCCTATAGCCCACACTAAATTTCAGGTCTTGTGCTTATAGTATCATGTAGAAGTTACCTAACATGAATGGACTAGTTATGTTTTATTTGGAAATTGTTGTTCACATCTGACCAAGAGTAATGGTGTAAAAAATAGCTATGCAGCACATATCTGAAAACACAAAGCTGATATTGCTCTAATGAAACAGTTACAAGAACGTTAACCAAAAATCAATAAGACATCAAAACTAGTAAAGTGGTCTCCTTTTGGAATTGGCCAGTCTTTTGATGCTTCATCCATGATCGTATGCCTAACCTCCTCTGACCACGTATGCCTGCACTATCAACGGTTCTCAACATTTCCTTTCCAGAACATCAAAACAGCTGACATTGTTTTAAGAACATCATAAGAACATCATATGGTACAACTCTTTCCTTCACACCAAAGAAAACGTACATACATACATACATACATACGTACATACATACATACATACATACATACATACATATATAGCATAAAAACTATAGTGTCATCTTACACAATGTATTTATATATATTTATATATATATTTACATCTTTTATATTTTATTTCTTTCAGTCTTTAGAGTGCAGCCATGCTGTGGCACCACCTTGAAGAATTGTAGACGAACAAATCAACCTCAGTATTTATTTATCTTTCAAGCCTGATTCCTATTTTACTGACCGCTTTTGCTAAGCTGCTAAGTTAAGGGTAAGGTAAACACACCAACACCAATGGTCACTCAGTGAAGGGAGGACACACACACACACACACACACACACACACACACACACACACATAGAGAGAGCAAATTTCTGTTTATCAAATCCACTCACAAGGCTTTGGTCTGCCTGAAACTATAGTAGAGGGCATTTGCTCAAGCTTGCACCCTGTGGGACTGAGCCTGGAACCATGTGGTTGGGAAGGAAACTTATTATCGCACAGCTATGCCAATATATATATATATATATATGTATATATATATATATATATATATATATATATATATATATATATATATATATTCTATTTTTTCATTCTTTTATTTGTTTCGGTCATTTGACTGCGGCTATGCTGGAGCACTGCCTTTAGTCGAGCATATCGACCCCAGGACTTATTCCTTGTAAGCCTAGTACTTATTCTATCGGTTCCTGTTGCCAAACCACTAAGTTATGGGGACGTAAACACATCAACATCAGTTGTCAAGTGAAGGTGGGGGGACAGACACAGACACACACACATATATGACGGGCTTCTTTCAGATTCCGTCTGCCAAATCTATTCACAAGGCTTTGGTCGGCCCAAAGCTATAGTAGAAGACACTTGCCCAAGGTGCCATGCCATGCAGTGGGACTGAACCCAGAACCATGTGGTTGGTAAGCAAGCTACTTACCACACAGCCACTCAGTATCAGCATCATCATCAGTGCACAGGTGTGGCTGTATGGTTAAGAAGTTTACTTCCCAATCACATGGTTTTGGGTTCAGTTCCACTGTATAACACATTTGATAAATTTTTCCTACTACAGCACCAGACCAACCAAAGCCTTGTGAGTGGATTTAGCAGGCAGAAATCATGTGTGTGAGTGTGGGTGTATATACATGTGTGTGTATACACATGTGTGTGTATACACATGTGTGTGTATGTGTGCATGTGTGTGTATGTGTGCATGTGTGTTTTAGTCTCCTTGTGTTGACATGACATGGTGGTTATGAATGAGGATCACTGTTATACAAGCAATATAATTCATTTTCAATATTCTTTAAAAGCATTCATCCATGGAAGTATTACCCTGCTTGGAAACAGGTAACAGGAGGGGAGTCCAACTGTAGGAAATCTGCTTTAATAAACTCTGTCCTACCCATGCAAGTATGGAAATGTGGACAATAAAACAATGATGATGATATGTATGCACCACCCCCACAAACATATGGGTAACTTTGTAAATACACGTACACTCACACACACACACACAAACATATGGGTAACTTTGTAAGCACACACACATACAAACACATATGGGTAACTTTGTAAACACACACATACACATACACACAGATATACATATATTTGAAAACACACATGGATAACTTTGTAAACACACACACACATACACACACACACATACACACACACACATACACACACACACACACATACACACTCATAAATACTCGCACATGTATTTGCCTACAATATACCGATTGAAAACACCAGTATTCAATTAAAGAATGCAATATTAGATTATAAAGCTAGTTGAATTTAACGAAAAAAAACGGAAATTAAAAGTTGAAATTTTTACAGAAATAATTTTGTTTGAAAGACATCTCTGTAAGAATATGAACTTTTAATTTTGTTCACATACACACACATACACATAGATTCATAGATTACATATTGGTTCCATGGTAAAATGCATCAAGTAAACTTTGTAAAATGAATGGTGTTAGGAGAGGCATCCAGTTATAAAACCCATGATAAAAATTAGAGGGAGATAACTCTAGAAAAGATCCATCTAACGTATGCAGCATGGAAAATAGATGTAAAATTTTTTTCATGACAATATATCCTGAGGTCTTCTTCAGTCAAACATCAACACAGAAACTACAGCTAAATGTATAGGCATATAGATGCAGATACATGTATAGTCAAGCCAAAACAATTCAGATGCAACCTAATTTTTAAATCTTAAACAGGTGAGTTCAAATTATATTTTTAAATTATTTAACAAAAAAGATTGAGGTAAGTATCCATAACCATTTTTTAGGCAGATATTGATGTAGTTAATGTTTAATTTCAGCTTCTGTAGCTTGATATCTTTGAAGAAGACATAGATTGAGAAGGAGATTGAGAAAACTATCATCCTGAGAAGGTGCAGAGTGTGTATAAGGACAAGATACAGTAGGGGTGATAAAAAAGAAGGCACATGTATTAAGAAGGCTTGAGCTGAGATGATATGCAGCCTGTAAGATAAAGTGGGTAGAAGCAGGGCCTTCTTAACAATATTTTAGGCCACCAGGCATATCAGTGCATTGGTCCCTAAAGTATTCATCTATTGACAGCTCACTACAATACACATAGATCAGAATTTGGCCCTTATAGCTGTGGGGACCCTGGGTAACTATCCATTGTGCTCATGCTTTAAGATGGCACAAGGTAGAAGCTGTTGTAATATCGGTTTCTATTTTTGGCTCAAGGTCAGCAATTTCCGAGGAGGGCATAAGTTGATTATATTGATCCCAGTACTCAACTGGTACTCATTTTATCAACACCGAAAGGATGAAAGGCAAAATCAACCTTGGCAGAAATGGAACACAGAATGTAAAGATGGATGAAATATCACAAGGCATTTTCCCTGGCATGATAACAATTCTGCTGGGTCACTACATGATGTAATAGTAGTTGGCAGAAGGTAGTGAACTGGCAGAAACGTTAACACACCGGGCGAAATGCTTAGTGGTATTTCATCTGTTTTTAAGTTCTGAGTTCAAATTCTGCCGAGGTCAACTTTGCCTTTTATCCTTTTGGGATTGATAGATTAAGTACCAGTTCTGTACTGGGGTTGGTCTAATCGACTGACCCTCTCCAAAATTCTGGGCCTTGTGCCTAGAATAGAAAAGAATATTAGTTGACAGAATCATTAGTATGCAGAGCAAAATGCTTAGAAGCATTGTGTCTGCCATTCTAAGTTCAAATTCCACCAAAGTTGAATTTTGCATTTCATCCTTTCAGGGTTGATAAAATGAGTACCAGTTGAACACTGGGGTTGATGTAATCAACTTATCCATCTCCTATAATTGCTGGCCTTGTACCAAAATTTGAAATCAATATTAGTTGAAGAGATAAAACAGAAGAAACAGAATGTTTGCAGGTTTGCCTTGTGGCTTGTTGGCAAGTCATTTAATACAGTCATACAGTTATACAAACGGTAAATGATCTAATTAGTCATTCAGTTATACAGGTAACAAACTGGCACAGTCATTAGAGCATTGGGCAAAATGCCAAATCTCTACTCTATGAGATCAAATCCTGTTGGTTTCAACTTTGCTTTTCATCTTTTCAGGGTCAATGAAAAATGTACTAACCCAGGATGTTGAACTGGTGCTGCTGCAGCTGCTGCTGCTGCTGATGATGATGATGATGAGGATGATGTAAGTATGTTGGACTGGATATCTAGCAGTATTTGTTTAGGGCATAGCTTTCAACACCCAGATTCCTTTCACAAGCTATTTGTCAACTACTGTAGAAGACCCTTGTCCAAGGTGCCACGTAGTGGGATTGAACTTGCAATCACGCAGTTTACAAAGTGAACTTTTTGTCTACACATCTACGTCTGTGCCTATGTGCCTAAATCATAGTCCATCTGCAGAAATGTGGAAGCATGCCGGGCTGTCTGATGATTGTGCTGCTGCTGCTGAAGATGATGATGATGATGATGATGATGATAACATGATGATCATCA
>NC_142935.1:56394716-56404716 GCF_046866305.1 Octopus bimaculoides
CCTTTCTCATATATTCATGTGCTCTATGTATGTGATCTGTATATCATCATCATCATCATCATCATCATCATCATCATCATCATCATTTGATACCTATCTTCCATGACAAGATCCACAGAGGATGGAGGACTGCATCATGGTCCAGTGTCTGCTCTGATATGGTTTCTATAGCTGGATGCCCTTCCTAATGCCAGTCACTTTATAGAGTGTACTGGAGGCTTTTATTATTATTTTTTTTGTGGCATCAGCACTTGCGTAGTTTGTAATTCGCAAGACTAAAAAGACCTCTTCAACTGAGGTGGCCTTATACATATACATATACATGTATAAATATGCATGTGTGAGTGTACATGTAAAAAAAAATAAAACTCTTACATGTATTAAAAACTACCTTCCTCTTTTATTTACAAAAGCTGTAAAAACTGTATATGAGTGGGTGTCTGTGTGTATACATATAAGCACATACACTCACACACACACATACATGTTTATGTGTGAGAAACAGACACATAGAATTTTTCATAAAGCGTTCATATATAATATACGAAGTATGCCATATATTTAGTATATATAATATATGAAAATATGTCATATATTTAGATACATATATGCATACACATACACTTACAAATGTGTGAACACACAAATGCACTTCACACACACATGCGCACACATGACTTATACTATCATCTAATAATACAGACATGTATCCACATACCTACATATTCTTTTCTACTCTAGGCACAAGGCTCGAAATTTTGGGGGAGGGGTCCAGTCAATTAGATCGACCCCAGTACACAACTGCTATTTAATTTATTGACCCCGAAAGGATGAAAGGCAAAGTCGACCTCGGTGGAATTTGAACTCAGAATGTAAAGACTGACGAAATACTGCAAGGCATTTCACCTGGCATGCTAATGTTTCTGCCAGCTTGCCACCTTTACATACCTACATATTGACAGACACATACATTCAACATACAGTCACACATAATCTACATATACATACATACACACACATATATTATCATCCCACACAGTCATCTGAAACGTAATGTGAACAAGTCATTTATGTGTCCAGTGAACACCTGAGTGAATACGAAATGAACCTTGAAATACACTGAAATTCTTTACTCTTTTATCTCAATAATTTGCCTGACTGGTTATTTTATTGGCAGGTGTATGGCTAGTTTATCAGTTGTTCACATCTGTGGTATTTGGTTGGTTTATAAACTGGGCTACTGCCTAGTTTATGTGGATATACCTAGAGACTGAGCTAGCTTTTTATTTAAATTTCAGGATACTTGGTTATAATGTTTGCAATACATGGCTAATTTGAGGTTTACAATAGCAAAGAATATGACTAGTTTATGTTGTTAGGACTAAGGTACATAAACCAGTTTGGATGCAGACACAGATGAATAGTTAAGTTTACTTTACAATCATGAGGCCCCACATTTGATCGCGCAGTGGTACCTTGGCTTGGAGTCTTCTATCAGTCTCATGTCAATTCAAGCCATGTGAGCAAAATTGTTTAAATGGAGACTAAGATGGTCTGTACCTGTAATTCAAAGTGCTAGACTTGTCATATACTTTGGGACACTGTTTCAGTTTGTGGATTATGTTAAGAGTATAAGTGTCTGTGGAATATTCAACCAGATTCACTATAGTTCTATAAGTAAGTAGTTCCATTGATCAAGCATCTGGAGCATGCAATCTTGGGCCTGATGCAATATCCTTTTTACTTACATGGTAAACACCTGTAAACACCTGTGTACTTGGGTAGCCATTGATATTGCACACCTGTAAGTACTTTTGTAGATGCAGACAAAGGCTGCTGCAGATATCTAGCAAGGTGCAAAGTTGTAATAGTTGAGAAGCAAGTAAAACAACTGTCAGTTCTTTGTTGAAACACTTCACTTCATTTGCATATTGAGATTTGAAATAAACTGAATAAAAATGTCAGGCAATGCATAGAAACAAAGACTGGTACTGGTTTATTTAGACTAAATGCCACTGTTGTAAAACAAGTGGAAACAACAATTAAATTAACCCCAATATATAACTGGCATTTATTTCATCCCTACCACGTGGCTGGAAAGTAATTTGACCAGTATAATTTGGACTCATAAGAAGTAAATTAAATTTTGGAATGAATTTAATCTTATGGTCTTTTCTGTATTATATATCTCTTATGTTCTTCATATGTCCTAAGGTGGACTAATCATAGTTTCACCATCTCTGTAGTGTTGTAGATGAGGTCAAGTACTGTGAAGAAGTGGGATTTAGATGTGAGTCTCATTCATAGTAATGTTAGCATGTGACTATGTGGTAAGAAGCTTGCTTCCAAACCACATGGTTCTCAGTTCAGTCCCACAGTGTGGCACCTTGGACAAGTGTCTTCTACTATAGCTTTGGGCCAATCGAAGTCTTGTGAGTAAATTTAGTAGATGGAAAAAGAAAGAAGCCTGTCATATGTGTGCGTGTTTGTGTGTGTGTGTGTGTGTTTGTATGTGTGTGTTTGTGTCTGTGTTTGTGTGTGTATATGTGTGTGTGTATGTGTGTGTCTTTGTGTGTGTGTTTGTGCATATGTCTTTGATCTGTGTTTGTCTCACACCACTACTTGACAATCAATGCTGGTTTGTTTATGTCCCTGTGATTTAGAAGATACAAAGGCTGAGAGACTGATAGAATAAGTACCAGGTTTAACAAAGAAATAAGTACTAGGGTCAATTGATTTGATTAAAAATTCTTCGAGGTGGTGCCCCAGCATGGCCACAGTCTAATGACTGAAACAAGTAAAAGATAAAAGATAGAATAATACTGTGTATAGAATAACTGAAGGTCTAAATGTCAAACAAGTTGTCACTTTTGAAAGTGTTAGATATTCCTTTCTACTCTACGTACAAGGCCCGAAATTTTTGGGGAGGGGGCTAGTCGATTAAATTGACCCCAGTACACAACTGGTCTTTAATTTATCAGCCCCGAAAGGATGAAAGGCAAAGTCGACCTCGGCAGAATTTGAACTCAGAATGTAAAGACAGACGAAATACTGCTAAGCATTTTGCCTGGCGTGCTAACATTTCTGCCAGCCCGCTGCTTAGAAAGTGTCAGATAGTGAAATCAATGTCTGAATATTTTGAAGGAGAACTCACAATGAAGAATATATTTGAATATTTTAAAGCCAGCTTTCATCAGAGTCAGCAAGAAGAAAGAACTCTCTTGAGTTTTTTTCTGTCACTGTTCACACTAAAATATTTATGTATATTTTCTTTCGTCAGTTTGAGCTTAATTACCAATTAATTATTTATCTAAAAGAGAAAAATTAAAAACTATCAGAGTTAATACTGATTGGCTGTTCTTTAAAGTATGTTTCTACTAAATAAAGGGTAAGGACCCCCTTCGGTCATGAATGACCATGGGATTGCACCTAGAAAGTTACCCTCTGGGGCACAAGTCTGGGCAAGGTCATTTATGGAAGACCAGCAGTCACCCATGCATACCATCCTCCCCTCTCCATACCACTGATGTTATCCAAGGGAAAGGCAAAGGCACCAACTTTAATAAACCCCTAACTGCAGTTAAAAGACTGTCTGAAGGGAATTCCAAGATTTTGCTGCCAGTAATTTTGCACAAGCAGTGATGACAGTGCTAAAAATATTAGAATGTTGTAAAATAGTAAGCTGGCAGAATCGTTAGCATTCTGGGCAAAATGCTTAGTGGCATTTCATCTGTCTTCGTGTTCTGAGTTCAAATTCCACCAAGGTCAATTTTGCCATTCATCTTTTCAGGATTGATAAAATAAGTACTATTTGAGTACCAGGGTCAATGCAATCAACTTACCCCACTTATCCCCAAATTGCTGGCCTTGTGTCAAGATTTGAAACCAATACTAGAATGCTCTCTGCAATTTAACTTTCATCAGAAGTAATAGTTGACTATAACCTCTCTTCATGAACAGCTCCTATTTAAAGAAAAAAGCAAAAACCAGCTACTCTTTACTACACAGACAAACACTCACCATCTACATCAAGCCAATGCTGTGTTCATTGGTAACCTACAATGATGAGTTGTTACAGCTATTTCTTTATTACACTCAAAACTACAGAATACCTAAAATAAATTTGGGTGACTATTGAAATCCCTCTGCAACTCAGCGAGATATGAAACACATGAGGGATGATACAAGAGACTGGGTAGCTAATCTACTCCCACATCTACCTAAAACTTAACAAGAAAACAATGCATTCATTGATAAAACAAATATTCTGGGAATGAAACAGAAAACATTATGCATACAAAGAAACTGAAGAATCCCAGACTTTGTTGTTTGGTGAGAAAATACCTGTCTAGAAAGTTGGTCTTGTAAAAATTAGATGATAAAAAGAAAATTCCTCCAAAGCAACAACAAAAAGAGAGGAGAGAAAGTGAGAGTGGGTGAGAGAGAAAGAGAAGAGAAAGAAAAGTCAAGTAAATCTTGTGTAACCAGTGACGTGGCTTGGAATTTGTTCTAGCTTGAACTGTTGGTATTCAGAATTTAAATTCTGTAATTCTTATATAATTCCTGATTGCTAATTGATTCTCATTCATAGTTAATTCAGATAATCATTGTAAAACCAGTCAAAATGTGGCCAACTGAAAAGAATCTATCTCCTCTGTTGAGCTTGTTGTAAATACACAATATGTTTTGTGTGTGAGTTTTCTTCTCAAACAATTACAGATATATTGTTTTTTTCTTCTTTTCTCATGATTCTTGAAAAGAATTTCATACAACCACTTGGGAGTAGGTATGAATTCCATCTTTACTGAGAAAATTAACTACACATATTTTGTTTTTCAACAGTTTTAGATGTTTCTCCTCTGTAACCAATGTTAGACAGTTCTGAATGTTTTTAGATACTCTGCTACAGAATTCAAAGGTATTAGTGATGTGAACTGGCTCCTTCATGAAGATAGTAATGATCTATTTTAAGAAACCATTTTGCTTCCTTCTTTTATAAGTAGCATTTAATATGGGTAAACTCCTGGCAGAAAACCAGGTTGGTAGCACAATTTTAATTTTTAGATAGAATTAATTTTTCACATTAATTATTTCACTAATGTTCATTAGGAAGACATAGCTATAGCAACATTTCATTTACTCTCCCTTGGAAGTCCTTGTATCTATATTCGTCCCTTTTCTTCCAAAAAAAAAAAAAAAAAAATTGTAATCTGTGTTTTAATTGAAAACATAATTGATTGCTTTTATTGTGTTACTCGTAGAAAAAAAAAAAAAATTTTTGAAATGTTTTCGAGTAATTAATATTTGTCAGAAATTAATAAAAAAGTTTTGGAAGATATAAAGTATATGGAAGAAAAGAACTAAACAGTTAATAATAATAATAATATTAATAATAATAATAATAATAATAATAATAATAATAATAACGATAATAAAAAAACAAAAATCTATGTTATATGTTATTTTTATCATTTTCTATTTTGATTCTTTAGCTCTATGCCAAATTTTTGGTTAAATCTCTGCAAAAACTATTTGGCTAATAGTTTAGGAATTTTTTTATTTCTGATACGTTCCAAATGTCTGTAAATTTCTGTTCTACCATATGGTTCTATAAACACTGAACAGATGGTAAATGGACAGTTCTGTATCAAGTAAATTTGGTAGATGAATCACAACATCTTTTTTTCTTTTCAATCTAGATCAACTTATTTCAATAATGTTAATCTTGTGGAAATTATCTAGTATAAGGCAACATCTCTTTCAGGTAATGTTCTTTGAGTAGTTTTTTTTTTCATCTTGTTAATAATGATACATTGTGCAAATTGGCAAATTGTCTGAATAAAGTTCTCCATTTGAAAATAAATGATTCTGTCCAGATTTCTCCCTCCATATAGGGAAACCTTCATCAGATATACTACTCTTCTATAATAAATCAAACATTAAATGGAAGAATGCACATTTATTCACATTTTGAGATTTTCCTGAGGTAAAAATCATTTGGCGTTGATACATCTAAATTTGACTCTTTTCCAATAGTGAACAGAGCGAAAATCATCAACCAGTTCTTATAATATCTCTCAGGTTAATACAAATTATTAATCTTTTGAAGAGCAATATTGTTGTTGCTGTTGTTGTGTTAAAAGGAATTTTAGGAAAATATTGACACACCTACAAATTGATTGATTGACTGAAGAATTAATCAAACAAGCAATTAGTTAATTGGTTAAATAGTTAAACCAATTGACAAAAAAAGTAAACAATAAAAAAGTGAAATGAAACCAGTGTGTGTGTTTGTGTGTGAGTGGGAGGGGGTTTATTGGCATAATGACCCTCCCAAAACATGAAATATATTTTAACACATGAGTTTACATCAAGAATTTTTCAAACCATATACAAAAATGAAAGTCTTATAAAGATATATCCATCTAACTTTTCTGCCCATTATTCATGGGAGGTTCATGGGGGTAGAGTCCTCAGCACTTCTTCCATAAGGTCCTGTCAGAAGCAACTGTCATTGCACATTCCAGTTAGATTCCCAAGTGTAACCAACTGAGGTTATGGATATCATCCAACCATCTCATTCTCAGTCTACATCTAGGTCTCCGACTGGTTGGTTTCGGCTTGAAGAAATCATCTTGCAATTCTTTCCTGTGACATTCTAATCACATGTCCACAGTACCAGACAGCTGATTTCCACCAAGATATGATATAATATGAAAGAAGTGGTGAAAGCTAGTCTCAGGAAGTTGGACCTTATAAAGGAACATGCAAAGTAGATGGATGCTGTATTGGAGGGGACCTGTTCAACCCATACAAGTTTGGAAAAATGGATATAAAAACAATGATGATGATATTGGAATAACGAGATGGAGAAATATGAGGAAACAAAATATAAGACATCAAGATCTTAAAAGATAAACCATATCAAAACTTCTTTCCAGATCCACACAATTATTGTCTGAGCAATTGGATTACTCACATAAAAAATATTTCATACAGGAGTGTATTTCTGAAATCATCAGATGAGCTCAGTTCCATATGACAGTAAATTAAAATGGTTTTAGTATGTTTCCTCCCACAGACTAATACTGATGTGATGAGTAAAAGGAAGATTCTGCAACCAAATTCTGTGGAAAAATCTTCCTTCATTCTACCTCAATATCTTCACTTCTACCTTCTGACTTCTACTCCAGCATCTAAATTTCTCCTTACCTAAATATTTCAATTCTCCTCTGTTCCACTATTTCAACTTCCTCTCTACACCCCCGCCCCATTTCTTATGACTGCCAAATTGAGTGAGTCCTCATTGACTGCTTTCTTAAATGAACCCTTTTTTCCCCTCCTTTCTTTTCACTGTTCAACCCTGAGAAATTAAAAAACAATCTCTGGATACAATCTTCATGCTTTGAATAATTTCTTTCATGCTTCTGTGATTTTGTTGTATCTTTTCTTCTCAAATTTCTATAACATGTAAAAACATTGTAAAGCAATATCCTTTATCATAGTTTACCTTCATTGCAGGTTCATGTGAAAAACTTCACTGACTCATAACATTTCCAGATTTATTTAGTATATGACAGCAGCTGAAGATGTACTTTGTTATCTGGGAGTGGAGCTAAGCAGAGTTGATGACTGAGACAACAACAGTAGATATAAACATGAGATCATTGTTGCTTAGTCTCTGGACAGCCCTGATTCAGCAGATCTGTGATCAAAAGCATTCCAACCTTAATCATCCTGTGTTTTTGCACAACAGATCCTATGTTGTCCAAAGTGACCTTCCATTGTTTTTTTTTTGTAAATATCAGGATGTTTCAAAGGAAATTTAGCTGTTATTTTTAACAAAATGAGCAACCACATAAAGGTTTCCTTCTTAGCTTAAGGTGACAAAAGGTGATCTACATTGGCATGAGTCAATCAGGTAAAAAGCAACAAGATGCAGTATACAGATGTGTTGTAAGGAGTAACATCAGGTGTTTAAGTAGAACCTTTTGTCTTTCTGATGAGAGGTTGTCTGAGATTTCAGATATTTTTTCACATATTACTTTTCTTATTGCTTTCTACCCATAGTATAAGAGTGAGAAATCTCCCTTCCCCCAGGGCACCCACTAGAGTGATTGAAGTGTTAACAAAGGAAAAGTAGGTTTGAGAGGTCTCACTGAGGAGTTGGACAACCTCTTTAGTGTTAGAGTGATGAAAAAATGCGTCTAGTACACATTGAGTGCATTTACGCTGTAAAGTGGTGGCCAAACAAGTGAAGAAAACAAGGAGTTAAGAAGATCCTTTTGTGTTGTCTTGTTGAAAATATAACAACCTCTTTAGTACTGGTGCCGTGAGAAAAATGCATCCAGTACACTCTGTAAAGTAGTTAGTGATAGGAAGAGCATCCTATCATAGGAACAGTGACATGTAAAAAGCACCAGTCTATGAGAGTAGTAGATTTCAATAAGAACTGATTCAGACCGTGATGACCTTCCAGCCCATACCATCATGGAAAGCAGACATAAATGATGATGACAATTCATGTGTCCCTATGGTCAACAGTAATAGGACCTGGCCTATGTCAACAGTTATCTATCCAATGTTTGTACTGATTCACAGCTTAAAGCTATAAGATAATATTTAAGATAGTGTTCACGATAATGTTCAAGGTGATTACATTTGTTTTTGTTTGTCTTTTGCTTTTAACTTGTCAAATGGCTTAGCTAATGGAGGAAAACAATAAAAGCAGTATGACTGAGAGAAAATACTAAAGTTGATGTAGGAAAGATGTACATTAATAATTACGAGCTGTTGAGTGGTATTGTCCGATATCTTTTGAATCATTTGACCTGATCTTATGCAGTGATCTAAGAAAGAATACAGTGCCGCAAGGATTACTTAGTTTCAGCCAAGTCAACGAAAGATTTTTAACCTCATTCTGCTGCTTAAAACACTCGTACACCTTCATTGCTAGGTTTACACTTACTCTTTACTCTCTCTTTTACTTGTTTCAGTCATTTGACTGTGCCCATGCTGGAGCACCGCCTTTAGTCGAGCAAATTGACCCCAGGACTTATTCTTTTGTAAGCCTAGTACTTATTCTATCGGTCTCTTTTGCCAAACCGCTAAGTTATGGGGACACAAACACATCAGCATCGGTTGTCAAACGATGTTGTGGAGGACAAACACAGACACACAAACATACACACACACACACACACACACATATATATACATATATACGACAGGCTTCTTTCAGTTTCCGTCTACCAAATCCACTCACAAGGCTTTGGTCGGCCCGAGGCTATAGTAGAAGACACTTACCCAAGGTGCCACGCAGTGGGACTGAACCCGGAACCATGTGGTTGGTAAGCAAGCTACTTACCACACAGCCACTCCTATGCCTAGCTCACAAAGAATTAATACACTTTCTTTTAGTCTGGGGAAGATGAAAAGATTTCATAACCTTTCAAGGTATTTTAAAACTGAGGTCACTACAAGTAGCATTTAATGTCTGCAAAGAAAATACGAGATGAGAGGGAGTTCCAGACCAATTTTGAAGAAAATCTTGGAAGTAGCTTGACTTAATCCTGTAGTATTTAAACCAACCATATCCAGCTCAAAACATTCTACCTGTCTTCTGTTCAAACTGGCCTATTCAGCCTATTACACCTAGCCTACAATGTTACTCTAATAATATACAATGACATTATTAAAATCTGAAAGCTAAAAGATAATGCATGATTAATTCGAAACATATAAATCAATAAGGATTACAGTTGACAGAATAATCTGAATGCTTAAGGGTTAAGAATCCCTGTTCATTATTGATAAACTGCAGTGCTGAGTTCTAATCCTTATGTTGAAGTTACTTCTATCCTTCCATAGGCTACCTTCCAAAACAAATGAAGGCATACTCTCTCAAGCACTTTACATAAATCTGAGTAAAAGAACCAGTAATGTGTATGATTTCGGATATATCTGAGAGATAAGAGGCACACAAATGGATTTATGATGG
>NC_142935.1:56409716-56432216 GCF_046866305.1 Octopus bimaculoides
CACCACTGACACCACCACCAATACAATACCGAAATTTCACCCCAACACTGCCAGGATAAAATATGCGTTTAATACATACAGTCATGCAATCACATGCATACTTCCATATGTTCAAGTAATACGTAGACATACATGTGTGTGTGTACGAATGTACAGATGTTCATATACACAAATTTACACATATACACATATATACACTGGCAATCACAGATCTAACATACAAATCTGCATGCATATATGTATACATGTGTGTGTGTGTATATGCATATGCTCATAGATACATAGATATGCATACCTATAGATATTACTGTTATATATATATGTATGTATATATATATATATATATATATATATATATATATATATATATATATATATATATATATATATATATATATATGTATATATATATATAAAACATATGTGGATGTGCATTATATATATATGTCCACATATATGCACAAGTGCACATGTGTGCACAGACACATATACACATATACACACACTCATATGTCGGTAGTGCCAGAACCTGAAAAACAAATGCCAAAATCTAAAGTGTTTATTATTAAGGTGTGTAGGCATGAAGTAACTAAGGAAAAATGTAATCAAACTGGGTGGTCATTCTAATGATATAGACACTGACAAATATATCTTTTCCCATATACATACATATATATATATGTAAAGTCCGATCCATGCAAGCACGGAAAAGTGGATGTTAAAACGGAAAAGTGGATGTTAAAACGGAAAAGTGGATGTTAAAATGATGAAGATGATGATGATAATGGTGATGATGATGATGATGATGAGGAGGAGGAGGAGGATATATATATATATCCACACACATGCACACAGACACATGTATGTATGTATGTATGTATGTATGTATGTTGGAGGGTGAGGCTAACTGTTTTCCAACACTAATAATCTCCTGCCTCCACACCAGTGTTGTTGACCAAAAGAAAGGCAAGGCCAATGCAACTTTGGCACTTGCATTGTTGTAGGTGTAACCACCAGACTGCAAAAAGCTAGAATAAGTACTACAAAGCACTTCAAACAACCCTTTAACGATTAGGTGAATTCTCTGCTCTTGACTGATACCTGATTTGAACTCACAATGCAGAAGAGTTAAACAAATACCACAAGGCATTGGTTTCAATGGTTAAACAAATCTGTTCTATTTCACAGCCATACATTTGTATGTATCTTTTATCTTTTACTTGTTTCTTTCATTGGACTGTGGTCATGCTACAACACTGCTTTGAAATGTTTTAGTCAAATAAATTGTCCCCAGTATGTGTTTCTTTTAAAGTCTGGTACTTATTCTATTGGTCTCTTTTGGCAAACTGCTAAGTTATAGGTATGTGAACAAAACAACACCAGTTACGAAGTAGTGAGGAGATAAGCACACACACACACACATCAGTTTCCATCTCCAAATCTATTCACAAGGATTTGTATGGCCTGGGGCATCAGTAGAAGACACTTGCTCAAGGTGCCAAGCAGTGGGATTGAACATGAAACCATGTGAATGAGAAGTAAACTTATATATATCATCATTGTTTAATGTCTGCCTTCCATAGTGGCAATGGTTGGATGGTTTGACAGGAGCTGGCTCGGCAGAAGACTGCCCCAGACTTCGGCGTCTCTTTTGGCATAGTGCTTATGGTTGGATGCCCTTCCTAACACCAACCACCCTACAGAGTGGACTGAGTGCTTTTTATGTGGCACCAGCACAGACAAGGTCAGTTTTGGCATGATTTTACAGTTGGATGCCCTTCCAAATGCCAACCATTTTACAGTGTGGACTGGATGCATTTCATGTGGCACTAGCACTGGCAGGATCACCAAATAACTTGCAAGACAAAGAATCTTTGAGAGGGGAGGAGGCATTGGAGGAGGTGATTTTGTGTCAGATGATGAAAGGTTAGAGTGTAACAGAGAGACAGAAACAGGTGTCTAATTGTAGAGGAGGTACAAAAACGCAATAGAGGGCAATAAAACATTCAGACAGATAGACAATACATAGGTGGACACGAGAAATAACAATTAGATATATAAGGATCAAAACAGTTTGATTCAAATTCGTTGGTACTCATGAGTTTCAACGAATCTGAATCAAACTGTTTTGATCCATACATGTAACTCCCCATAAATTGGTTGAGCGCCTTTCGTTCGTTTGTCCACTCACTTGTATATATATATATTTATATATCAACCATCATCATTAATTTGTAATGTTTGACTTCCATGCTGGCATGGGTTATCTAGTTTGACAGGACAAACACAGACACACAAACATATGCATACACACACACACACACTCACATATATGACGGACTTCTTTCTGTTTCCATCTACCAAATCCACTCACAAGGCTTTGGTTGGCCCAAGGCTTTAGTAGAAGATACTTGTCCAAGGTGCTATGCAGCAGGATTGAATCCAGACCCATTTGGTTGGTAAGCAAGCTACTTACCACACAGCCACTCCTGCACCTATATATATGTATATATGTTTATGTATATGTGTATTAAGATATAAAATTTGAAGGAAGTATGCAACAGCTTCCACAGGACAGTGCTGAACACTGTACTCCTACTGACAAAACAAGCATGCTAACAGCTGTACTATAATGAAACTGACCTTCATTAACCCAGTTATTATCTATAAATAGTTTATATTTTTATGAAAGCATACAAATCAGGTATATCATTGCTGCTTTTATTTAATGTGAAATACATAAATAAATTCACAGAAGCAATGGATATATAAACCAAACTGTAAAGAAACATAAATTGCATTTTGAAATTAAAAGGTGAGTGTTTGCATACATGTTTGCCTGTATGTGTGTACATGTGAGTGTGTGAGTATATATATTTATATAGATTTTATTTTTAAGCTGAAACTTCACAAGTGTTTACTTAATTATAACCATGTGTGTATGTAGATATGTATGTGTGAGTTTATGTATGTGTGAATGTGTAAATTTGTGTGTTTATGTTGTGCACATAATTTTGGGTTTAAGTATAAATAAAATATTTGTACGTGATTATATATTTATATAAGTGTTTCTATGTATGAATATGTATGTGTATATACACACAGAAGTGAAGGCACATGGTTCAGTGGTTAGAGCATCAGGCTCACAATCATAAAATGGTGAGTCTGATTCCTGGACCAGGTTTTGTGTTGTGTTCTTGAGCAAGACACTTTATTTCACATTGCTCCAGTTCACTGAGCTGTAGAAATGAGTTGTAATGTCACTGGTGCCAAGCTGTATCAACCTTTACCTTTCCCTTTGATAACATCAGTGGTGTAGAGAGAGGAGGCTGGTATACATGGGCAATGGCTGGTCTTCCATAGACTTGAGCCTTGGAGGGGAACATTCTAGGTGCAATCTCATGGTCATTCATGATCAAAAGGGGGTCTTTACTCTTTTTTACCCTCTTATACACACACATACATATTTATGCATAAACATACACATGCATACAAACACTTATACAATCATGCACATGTGCACACACACACATGAAGCTATAGTGGGACATATTATGGTAAATGGAACCGAGATTTTGCAATTCCTTCAGAGAGTTGTATGTCCTGTGTTTTGCTATCCCTGACCCTTATTAGATGATAGGATTGCAGTGATACTGCTGACTGTCATCAGTATATGGGTAAAGCATCATAGAAATATACTTTGCCAGTATTTAAGTCACCCCTTGCAAAATTTGTCTGGTAACACAACCAAGTGCTGAGTATCTTTCCTGATGCCCTAAAACAGTGGCTCTAAACTTGGGTCCATATGACCCTGGTGGGTGGGGAGTCCATATAAGACTTTGTTGTTAAAATTTATGTATAATAAACTGGTTATATTTCTACAATACTCTTTTACTCTTTTACTCTTTTACTTGTTTCAGTCATTTGACTGCTGCCATGTTGGAGCACCACCTTTTACTCGAGCAAATCGACCCCAGGACTTATTCTTTGGAAGCCTAGTACTTATTCTATCGATCTCTTTTGTCAAACCGCTAAGTTACAGGGACGTAAACACACCAGCATCGGTTGTCAAGCGATGTTGGGGGACAAACACAGACACAAACATATACACACACATATATATATATACATATATATGACGGGCTTCTTTCAGTTTCTGTCTACCAAATCCACTCACAAGGCTTTGGTCGGCCCAAGGCTATAGTAGAAGACACTTGCCCAAGGTGCCACGCAGTGGGAATGAACCCGGAACCATGTAGCTGGTAAGCAAGCTACTTACCACAATACACAAAATATTTTAACAGTTTTTTTTGTACAGTTTCTGATAATTTTTAATATGAAAATATAATAGGATTTTTTTAAGCATCGAATGCGATGAGGATCCACCCAGGTAAAATAGGAATTAGAGGGATCCATAGGTAAAAAATGGTTGAGAACTTTTGCCTTAACCCTTTAACATTCAGATTATTCTGCCAAATGTAATACATTTTCGTTCAAATTGTATTTAATTAACCATGCATTGTTTTGTCAATTTGAAATTTTGATGATGTGGTTGTATATTTTATAATGGCATTGGAGGGTAGGAGTTATAGGCTGGATCTGGCTGTTTAGAACATAAAACAAGTATATTTGGGCTGGATTTGGCTGGTTTAAATGCTAAATGGTTAAAACAACAACGCTAGAGCTATTGTATAATGAGCACAATGTGTTTTTCACCCTGTTGTTCTCCACAAGCAGGTTAAGAAAGGACAATGTAGGAATGTAAGCAAATGAAAGCCAACACCCAGACTTCTGTATAGTGCTAATGGCTGGATGATGCAGGTGGATTTGAAGTAAAAAATGCTGCTCGTTTTCCCAAGCCATATCACCATAAAAATGTCACACCCTGATGTTATGGTGTGGTCTGACTTGACATAGAAGAAAATGTTCTGATAGATGTAGGCATGGCTGTGTGGTTAAGAAGCTTGCTTTGCAACCCTATGTTTCTGGGTTCAGTCCTGTTGCATGATACCTTGGGCTAATATCTTCCACTATAGCCCTTGGCAAACCAATATTTTGTTAGTAGATTTGGTAGACAGGAACTGGTGTGTGTGTGTGTGTGTGTGTGTGTGTGTGTGTTGTGTTGTGGGCATGTGGGTGTATATGGATGTATGTTGATGTGTGGGTGTGTATGTGTGTATGTATGTGTGTATGTATGTGTGTATGTATGTGGATGTGTGTATGTGAATGTGTGTGTATATGGATGGATGTATGTGGATGTGGAGGTGTGTGTATGTATGTGTATGTGTACTGCATTGTGTATGTTGTGGGCGTGTATGATGTGTCTGCGTGTGTGTGTGTATATGAGCAGGTGTGTATCATTGTGTTTGTTCTCCACAACAACTGGTGCTGGTTTGTTTATGTCCCTGTAACTCAGTGTGTTGACAAAAGAGACCTATAGAATAAGTACCAGACTTTAAACGAGAAATAAAAAAAAAAACCATAAGTACTGTAATCGATTCGTTCAACCGAAACCCTTCAAGACAGTGCCCCAGCATGGCCACAGTCCAATGACTGAAACATGCAAAAGGTAAAAGATTCTTGCTTTGACAGCACCTTAGAGATGCAACATGTAATGGAGACATGAAAGGAAGATCCCAAAACATGAACGACTTCGTATAATAGTTCCACATGGAATGAAAATCTGGTAAACATCTTGGTTTACTTCATATCCACCTCTACTCTTCTGTGCATGTCCAAACTAGCAAGGAGGAATAAAAGGCTCTTTCTTTAGATCAACTGATTAAACTCTGTGTGTGTGTGTGTGTGTACCTATTTTTAATTACTTTTCAATACAACCCAGATTGGGGAGGTTTTTTTAGTAAAATATCTAAAGTTTCTACATATATATAATTGTTGATATTCTCTGGCTAAAATCTCATGACATCATTCTTATAAGATTTTAAATAAAAACACTTTAATTATAAGTAGTCTTAAGCAGGCCGGTACTAACCAGTTTAAGCTTCCTGAATTTGAAATACACTTTTAATATATACCAGCACCAGCACCATGACGATCATCACAACGACAACTACTCGCACCACTACCAACACCACCATCACCACTACGATGACCATAACCATAACAATAACCACCACAACAACCAGCATCATCACCATCACTACTACGACAATGACGACCATGACGATGACAACCACCACCACTACCACCACCACCGCCACCATAACGATTATGACCACCACTACCACAAACATGATGACCACCACCAGTATCACCATCACCATCACCATCACCATCACCATGATGACAATGATGACCACCACCAGCATCACCATCACCATCACCATGATGACAATGACGACAACCACCACCATCTCCACGATGATGGCAATGACGGCGACGATGACCACCACCACTACCGCTGCTTCTTGACAACCAATGCTGATTTGTTTATATGCCCATAATTTAAGGGTTCAGTAAAAGGCACAAAGAGAATAAGTGCCAGAATAAGTATTGGGGTCCATTTGTTTCACTAACGTCCTTCAAGGTGGTGCTCCAACATGGCCACATTCTGATGATTTAAACAAGTATAAGAAGATAAAAGATATGATGTGAAAGAGATTTGGCTGCCTTCCCTAGAGCTGATTGACAGGTGACACAGTGGCCTCTTCATTGGGTTGGGGTTAATTGTGAATTATTAGAGGTCTGGGATGGAAGAAATGATTTGGAACAGAATGGATGGTGGTGGTTTGAGAGTAAGAAAGAGAGAAGGAAATAAGAAGAACAAGGGAGAGGGATGAATGGGAGAAACATTTTAAAATTGTATTAAGAGAGAGTTGAGAGAAAGAGAAAGAGTGTGAGTGTGAGAGAAAGAGAGAGAGAGGGAGAAAAACAGCTAGAGAAAGAGAGAGACAAATAGAAGGGAGAGAGAGGAGAGAGACAAAAAGTGAGAGAGAAAGAGAGAGAGAGAGTGTATGTGTAAGTGTGTATATGTGTAGAAAGACTTGCTGACAAAGGCAGACAGAGACAGACAGACAGATAAAGACAGAGAGAGAGAGGGAGAGAGAGGGAAACAGGGAAAGAGCAAGAGAGAGAAAGAGAGGGTAAGAGAAGGAGGAAGGAAAACGCAAAAATATGAAGGATACAGTACCAGAAATGCTGTATACAACTACTCCCCCCCCCCACCACACATACTATATGCATTCAAATATATTTATTTAAATACACACACGTGCACACATACACATGTACATAGTTGTGACTGACATTTGGCTAAAACCTTCATGCGGTTGCTCTAAATGCTGAACCTCACCATTACCAAAAATTTATCCTGGCAAAAGCATATACACAGCATAGCTATGACTGCATCCTAAAGCCTAGCTCCTGTCTTTAGTGTCAGAAGATATTTCAGTCCCCAAAAACTGAGATCCACAATGGATGATAATGAATGTATGTATAAATGCAGGGCTGGTTTTTAGCCAATAAGACAGATATGTTCAAATTGGGCCCTGTGTCAAGAGAGAGCTCATGCACACATTCAAGCAGAGGACACTATGATGAAATTTTAGCGTTGATGGTAGTGGTGGTAGTGGTGGTAGTAGCAGCAGCAGCAATAGTAGTAATGATGGTGGTGGTGGTGGTGGTAGTAGTAGTAGTAGTAGTAGTAGTAGTAATAGTAGTAGTAGTTGTAGTCGTCGTAATAATTGGCAGTAGTTCTAGTAATCTAACAGTGATAGTAGAGTTAATTTCTAACATAGGCAACAAGGCCAATATTATTGGAAGAGGAGGCATTAGCTGAGTAAGTCAATCCTGATACTCAATAGGTATTTTATTTTCATCAACCACAGAAGGATGAAAAGCATAGTAAACACAACAGGGTTTTCAGCTTAGAATGGAGAAAAGATTTTAAAAAATGATATCTAATATAGATAGAAAGCCCAAAATTCCGCTTTTTTTCTGGTGGGGCTGGGGCTGTGTGGGGTGGGAGTTTTGCTGTTGATAGGACCATCTACATCAGTCATGGTCAAAGCTATAGTCCACGAGACTTCCTGGATGGAACACTAATAAAAGAATTACCTTTGATTTTTAGTAGTGCAGCCTGTTTGATGATGAGGCATGTCTCTCTCATGTGTTGCTTCTCAAAAAAAGCCTGCCAATGCCTGATCTACATAAACCCTTAATACGTGAGTGGTACTTATTATACTGTGGAGGCGCAATGGCCCAGTGGTTAGGGCAGCGGACTCGCGGTCATAGGATCGCGGTTTTGATTTGCAGACCGGGTGTTGTGAGTGTTTATTGAGCGAAAACACCTAAAGCTCCACGAAGCTCTGGTGGGGGATAGTGGCGAACCCTGCTGTACTCTTCCACCACAACTTTCTCTCACTCTTACTTCCTGTTTCTGTTGTGCCTGTAATTCAAAGGGCCAGCCTTGTCACACTGTGTCACGCTGAATATCCCCGAGAACTACGTTAAGGGTACACGTGTCTGTGGAGTGCTCAACCACTTGCACGTTAATTTCACGAGCAGGCTGTTCCGTTGATCGGATCAACTGGAACCCTCAACATTGTAAGCGATGGAGTGCCAACAACTTATTATACTGACCAATGAAGAAAGTTTGTTGAAATTGACCTCATTAGGATTTGAATTCAAAATATAAAGGGATGTAAATAAACATTGCAGGGTGATTTGTCTGCTGTTTTATCAATTCAGCCAATTTAATGCCTTCCTCACAACAACAACAACAATAATGATAATAATCCTTTCAACTGGAAGCACAAGGCTTCAAATTTGGGGGAAGGGATTAAGTCAATTACATCGACCCCAGTGTGTAACTGGTACTTAATTTATCGACCCTGAAAGGATGTAAGGCAAAGATGACCCCAGCAGCATTTATACTCAGAACATGAAGACAAACGAATTACTGCTAAGCATTTCGCCTGGGATGCTAACGATTCTGCCACCTTGCTACCTTATTATATAATAATAATAATAATAATAATAATAATAATAATAATAATAATAATAATAATAATAATAATAATAATCCTTTCTTCTATAGGCGCAAGGCCTAAAATTTATGGGAGGGGGATAGTCGATTAAATTGGTCCCAGTATGCAACTGGTACTTAATTTATCAACCCTGAAAGGATGAAAGGCAAAGTTGATTTTGGCAGAATTTGAACTCAGAATGTAAAGACAGATGAAATACTACTAAGCATTTCACCTGGCATGCTAATGATTTTGCCATCTTGCTGCCTTGATAAATAATAATAATAATAATAGTAATAATAATAATAATAATAATAATGATAATAATAATAATAATAATAATAACAACAACTGTTTCTAATTTACCAACAATGCCAGAATTTCGAGGAGAGGAGATTTATCAATGAACTCAATCCCCAATGCTTTACTGGTATTTAAATTTTATTGACTTCAGAAAGATGAAAGGCAAAGTTGACTTTGACAAGATTTGAACTCGGAATATAAAGAACTGGAACAAATACAACAAGGTATTTGATTCTGCCATACTTTCAAACATTGACTCAAAGCCCGAAATTTGGGGGAAGGCCTTTGTTGATTAATTCAACTTTAGCACTTGATTGGTACTTTATTTTATCAACCAAGAAAGGATGAAAAGTTAACCTCAGTGGGGTTTGAAGTTAAATATAATAAAGAGTTGTAACGAACACTGCAAGGCATTTTATTTGAGACTATTGATTTTGATTGAATGACAAGGTAAATATTCTCTGAGATATAGCAATCTATATAGACTGGGAGATCAATGTTGATCAGCCAGATAGTATTGTCTTGGAGTGGCAAGAGAAATACCTCCTAAAAGACATATTTCTTCCAATTGACAATAATATACCATTGAGAGAAATTGAGAAATTGTCTAAATATCAAGGTTTAGAAGAAGAGATAATCACGTGGGGACTGAAAACTGAAACAATTTTATAACAATAAGTATCTTGGGAAGGATTAAAACAGACATAACCAAAAGTTAAAAAAAACTACGAACCATAAATAAATATAACATAAAAATTATTACTACAAGGCACTGTGTAATAAAAATAGAAAACCAAAATAAAGCACTGCATGTATATAAGACATGCAGCATTTTCACCGCACGATTGAGTGAAATGAAACATTCAAGTATATTACAAAATGGTTCTTTCTAATTTTGGCACAAGGCTGGCAATTTTATGGGGAATGGGGCTAATCAATTTCATTGACCCAAGTACTTGACTGGTACTTTATCTTATCAACTCTGAAATGATGAAAGGCGAAGTTGACCTTAGTGTAATTTGAATTCAAGAACATAAAGAGTCAAAAGAAATGAACACTGTAAAATAATAATAATAATAATAATAATAATAATAATAATAATTTCTAACAATTGTGCAAGACCACAAATTTTCAGAAGAGTTGATGATTTTGTCATCCCTAGAACATAACAATTGTGGAGGCACGTGGCTTAGTGGTTAGGGTGTCAGCCCCATGATCGTAAGATTGTGGTTTCGATTTCTGGACTAGGTGACACATTGTGTTCTTAAGCAAAGCACTTCATTTCACATTGCTCCAGTCCACTCAGCTGGCAAAAATGAGTAACGCTGCGATGGACTTGTGTCCCATCCAGCTGGGGAACACATATGCCACTGAAGCCAGGAAACCGGGCCCATGAGCCTGGCTAGGCTTTAAAAGGGCGCATTTATTATTTTTTTTAGAACATAACAATTAAATTTTTTCTTCTATCTATTTTTGCACTGGAAACATGAAAGACAAAGCTGACATCATTGGGATTTGATCTCGGAACACAAAGAGCCTAAACTAAATATTGCAAGGTATTCCAATTAGCAATGCATGAAATATAGTGGTTAAACACTTACTTTGTATTTTCTTTGAGGGGTTTTTTTTTTTGTGTACTTTAAATGAGTGTATGTATTAACAAAAAATTTTTTTCTAGAAAATGAAAGAAACCTTCACGATTGAGCACACTCATACAAACAAATCTCAAAGGTATTTAATCCATTCTATAAACTCCGATTATGAATCTTTTACTTGTAATATGTTGTTGCTGCATAAAATGTTGAGGTGAAATGTTAAAGAAGTCCAATAACTGTAAATTTGTTCAGTACAAAACCAGAAATAATATTTATAATTGTATCCGTATATATATATATATGTGTGTATATATATATATTTGTTTTTCTCTGTGTTTTTCTCCTTGTCTCCGTATTCTTTCTGTTGAAGAGCGTAGCTCAAAACGTCAAAGACTTTCCGTATTCCCGAGCGTCATACTAATACATCCTTTTGTTATTTACACCACCTGTCCTCGTCTGTTGTTGTTTTTTCGTATATTCTCCCCTAATATATATATATATATATATATATATATATATATATATTAGGTGATACTGGTTTTGCTGGTGTAAGTTCTATAGTACTCAAATGTTAAAAGCTAAAAGCATTTGGAAGTAAGCTGCAGTTGTGAAATATTGTGTTTCTGGAGTGTTATGAAATTATGCAGAGGTCTTGAGGTCTTTGGGAGCAACTGAACAGGCTGCTTGAACCACATACTTCAGCACAATGACAGAAATATGTGCGTGGATAAATAAGTAGAAAAATAGACAGGTAGATAATTAATAGAGGGTGAATGAGGGGGAAAAAAAAAGTAGTGTATACAAAAGAAATAGGGAGGAGTGAAGTAGTAGGAGTAAGAGAGAAGGGTGTGAATTTCAAACATAGAAAAGAATAATGTAGAAAGTGTGGAAAGTGGGTGGGGCATAATAACCTAAAGAAATTAAAGAAGAGGAACATAAAGAAAAAAGAAAAAGACAGAGTGAAAAAAATCAGTTTAATGACAAAAAAACGAGAAAGAGATAGAGAGAGAGAGTAGGTGGAGAGATGGCCGCTGTTAGTTGACAAACTGAAAGCCTGGTTAGCTTGGCCAATAGAGGGAGGAAAAAAAGCAAACATACAACACAGGTAGTCAAGCAAGCTACTCTTTCACCTGACCTAATAAACAAACGGTAACACCTGAATCTCTCTCTCTCTCTTTCTTTCTATTTCCAGTGTTTCTCTTTCTCACTAAGCAGCCATGTGTGTGTATGAGAAATGATTCCTTCCCATTCGCATTGGCAGGAGCAGTGTGTGGGTGAGATGGAGTGGTATCCTTTAAATCAAGGCAACTACTGCCAGGGTTTTTCATGGGTGGTAGACCCTGATTTGATACAGATGCTGGAGTGTGAGAGTAAAACACTTTTGGAACTGCTTAATGAAAGCAGTGTAAGAAAAAGTCATAAAGTAATGTTATTTGAAAAAAAAAAAAAAAGAAAAAGACAACAAAGTAATGTTGGTAACAGTGGAAGAGTTAATCAGATGAAGGGGTTTGTGTTTTGGTCTTCAGTATTTTCCAAGGGCCAATGAATAAATTAACAATAGATGTAGATGGTAATAGATGTAGATGTATATAGATGGTATTTTCTTTTTCAGAATATCATCTAGGGTGCCAGTAATCAAAGGAGAAGCCCTATCCTTGATATGAGAACAATATTCCATTGTGTGGAATATATTAATCTATTGAAGAAGCGAACAGTGGCACAGGATGGACTCAAATTGCTTATAATAACGGGAGCCCTGATATGTGCAATGGTAGAAGAGATAGCTCAAAACCAACAGAGTAAATGGAAACTTTTCAAGTGAGAAAGGTTACTATGCATTTGGATTGAGACTGATTACAGTTCAAAGCCATAATCTGTAAACACCATTAGATTAACCTTTAAGCATTCAGATTATTCTGCCAAATGTAATGTTTATTTATTCACATTGCTTTGAATTAATCATGCATTATCTTGTAGCTTGAAGATTTTGATTATGTGATAGTTTATTTTAGAATGACATTGAAGGGTAGGTGTGAGAAGCTGCATCTGGCCAGTTTGAACCTAAAACAGATAGAATATTTAGGCCAAATATGGTCAGTATCAGGGTATATACCATTTAGGTATCAGTATATATTTAATGTAGACTTTTTTCAAGCTACAACTTGCCTCTTAGATATGAACAGGTTTCCTA
This sequence comes from Octopus bimaculoides, assembly GCF_046866305.1. Classification (NCBI taxonomy): domain Eukaryota; kingdom Metazoa; phylum Mollusca; class Cephalopoda; order Octopoda; family Octopodidae; genus Octopus; species Octopus bimaculoides. The sequence continues at coordinate 56,422,793 of NC_142935.1, forward strand.
TTTTTAGTTCACATATATATACTGCAACCCATTCATTTATTGTTGTTGTTTACTCCCAGATCAGCCCTGATTAAGTAGACCAATGATCATAGATATTCAGCTGTGACCATTTCATTATAGTTTTTTTCTTCAGGCATAGTACCTCAAACAATATTATCTAATGTGAATGTTCTACTTTTAGATTTCAGATAGATTTTGCTGCTATTTCTAGCAGAAGAAATGATAATGCAAAGACTCTCTCACTGGCTTGACCTATCCTGTTAATAATATAAGGTATTCCATAAGGCTGGCTTTTCTTATTGTTATTTATTATAAGCAATGTTTTTGACTGTCACACTCTATGGTTCTTATCTTAAAACGTGATCTTTGTGCAATAAAGCGAGCATCAACAATTATAAGCACACACACACATACACACACATGCACGTGCACGTGTGTACACATACATACCCACACATGCATGTACCCACATTTAAAGCTACACACACGATAGGAGTGGGTACAACCATAAAATCGTTAATGGTATTTCTGTAAGAACAACTCGATGAAAAGCCAAACACAGAAGTATAAACAAACTATCTCTTATAATACTTCAGAAGTTCTCCATTAAAACCAAAAGGGAAACAAAACAAAACAAAAAAAAACAACAAAACAACAACAAAAAATCTCGGGATAAAATTCTGGAGTTATGATTCTCAAAGAGGAAGTCAGTTATGGGTTTTTTTGCTGATTCATTAAATGGTATTTTGTTATGAATGGAATAATTCCATAGAATGACATATTATTATAAACATTTAACCAAAAAAAGAAAAAGGCAGCAGGTGGTGGTGGTGGTGGTGGGGAGCTTTCATTAGAAATTGTTTCTTGTACAAATTTGACAGGACATCACGGAAACGGTAAGCGCAGCTTTTTTGTTTTTAAAAATATTTTGAGGATAATTCCTCTGGACACGAAATGTTGATTGACTTCTTTAACCAATCTCTTCAGGCTGATCTCCACCCCATCTACCCAACTTGATTATGCCATTATTGGTTTTGTTTTTGAGGCACTCTTATGATTAGACCAGTCAGGTAAATGGTAGAGGGATGATATTGATGATGATGAGTACGATGGTAACAATGATGGTGATGATAGTGGCAGTGGTGGTGATGGCATTGGTGTAGTGGTGGAGGTGCTGGTGATGATGATTATGACGACAACGGCGACAACGGCGACGACAATACTGATGAATTCACAGCTGCTTTGTTTGCTAATTTAATGATATTGTTCCTGGCTCATCTCACTGTCAGCTCATCTTGCTTTCAGGTGTATGTGTCAAATCATCTGAGAATGTTAACGGCAATAACCATGAAGAAATATATCTACCATCTGCCTCCATGCCATGAAACAAGAACTTGACACTACTCTGTAAAAATCCTCTTGTGATTTAGGGAGCATAAACAATCACATTTTTTTCTTTCTTTTATCTTTTGATATAATTCTTTAAAATCAAGGATAAAAAACAGAAAGCCTGGACAATATGGAAATAAAAGGCTTTATTATTTAAACTATTCAAACTATTATTATCTCTCTTTCTCTTTACTTGTTTCAGTCATTTGACTGCAGCCATGCTGGAGCATCGCCTTTAGTCGAGCAAATCGACCCCAGGACTTATTCTTTGTAAGCCTAGTACTTATTCTATCGGTGATTTTTGCCTAACCGCTAAGTAACGGGGACGTAAACACACCAGCATCGGTTGTGGGGACAAACACAGACACACAAACACACACACAGAATATATATACATATACATATATACGACAGGCTTCTTTCAGTTTCCGTCTACCAAATCCACTCACAAGGCTTTGGTCGGCCCGAGGCTATAGTAGAAGGCACTTGCCCAAGGTGCCATGCAGTAGGACTGAACCCGGAACCGTGTGGTTGGTAAACGAGCTACTTACCACACAGCCATTTAAATTACTATTTAAATTATTATTTAAACATTATTATTTAAACATTATTATTTAAACTATTAGTCTTGAATCAAGAATTTTTTCTGCTTTGGAAAACATAAATCTATGTAATTATCTCTATTAACATAATGATAGAAGTCACAGCATAAGCAGTCTTATTGTGACTCCTGTTGGAAATTTTCTATGAATTAAAATTTAAATTTTGGTTTTACATTATTCTTTTCTAGCCCCCTCAAATAACAATCCCCGAATTCCAAGCCCCTTCTTGTTTGGATAATTTGAGAAATGATGGAAATGCTTGATAAAGAAACAAAATATTGGTTTCAAAGTTTGGCTCAAAGCCAGCAATTTTAGAAGAGGGTTAATTATATAATATTGACCGCAGGACTTTATTTCATTAACTCTGAAAGAATGAAAGGCAAAGTTGACCTCACTGGAATTTGAACTCAGAGCCAAAACAGCAGCAGAAATGATGCAAAGTATTTTGTCCAATCTGCTAATGGTTCTGATAGAAGTGCATGATGGGAATGTCATATTTAGTGCATGATGGGAATGTAGTAATATCAAACACATGATAAGTTTGTAAGAACTGCTACTTTTTCGAGCAAGTGATTCAATACTGAGAAAATAAGCTCTGGTATTCTTAACTCTAAACTCTATAACCATAATATTCTTCAAATCAATACAAATACTCATCTATCAATTGATACATTTTATTTCAAACTTAGAAGTATTTTACAGCCAGTGATGGAAACAGGTTTTAGGAAAAAGGGCTATACAAAGCTCCACAAGACTGAGGTTGAGAAGGAAGGAGTTAGATGCTATGAGCTCATTCATCTTGTGAGGCGAACAACACCTCTCTACATACCCTATAATTTCCATCACTACCTGTATCTATGTACACATTTCACAATTCATAGTAGCCGTATTCATTCAATATGAACCACTTAATGAGGTTTCTGTATTTATTAATATGACAGAGTGGAGGCACAATGGTCCAGTGATTAGGGCAGCGAACTCGCGGTCATAGGATAGCGGTTTCGATTCCCAGACCGAGCGTTGTGAGTGTTTATTGTGCGAAAACACCTAAAGTTCCATGAGGCTCCAGCAGGGGATGATGGTGAACCCTGCTGTACTCTTTCACCACAACTTTCTCTCACTCTTACTTCCTGTTTCTGTTCTGCCTGTAATTCAAAGGGTCAGCCTTGTCACACTGTGTCACCCTGAATATCCCCGAGAACTACATTAAGGGTACACATGTCTGTGGAGTGTTCAGCCATTTGCACATTAATTTCACGAGCAGGCTGTTCCGTTGATCGGATCAACTGGAACCCTTGTCGTAAGCGACGGAGTGCCAACAAACAAATATGACAGAAATAGCAGCTAAATCTCCCTTAAATCATACCCAGATGCCTAGAAAAATAAAGATATATTATAACTCTTAATGGCTCTGTCATAACTAGTCATGAACAAGTGAAATTATGAAGTACAGTTCAACAGTTTATCTATCATACGACAATGGCACTAAATAACTGCATAAGTGGTTCATTAGCTTGCCATGCTGAACTTCTGTTTTCTTTGAGGATAGTTATTTGTGATAATGAAACCCATTATTTAGGAGATTTATTTCTCATTTGAGAGCTATAGCAATCACGCTCTCTGTTTGATGACTAACAATGAAGGTAAGATGATAGTAAGAGAAGAAACTGAATATGGCCATTCTTCATTGTAGAAGTGATATAATTCAGTGACAGATCGGAGACTCAATATGAATACGAAGGTTGGGATGGATGTAGTTATTATATACACATCTCCATCACTACAACCATCATCATTTTTATATTCACTTTTCCATGCTTGCATGGTTTGGATGGATCCTCCCCAGTACAGCATTCATTCACCAAAAGTCATTCATAATGTTCTTTTTAACCCTTTAGCATTTAATCTGGCCAAATCCAGTCCAAATATTCTACTTGCTTTATGTTAAAACTGACCAGACCCAATCTCTCACACCTATTCTACAATGTCATTCTAAAAATATACAAACACACCATTGAAATCTTGAAGCTACAAGATAGTCAGTGATTAATTCAAACCAGTATGAATAAAGAAGCATTACAGTAACCCCTCGCCATATTGTGGTTCACCTATCGTGCACTCAGTACATCATGGATTTTTCTGGCTAATATATGTAAATTTATATCACGGACTCCTCAGTATATTGTGGGTTTCTTTGGCCAATAGGTATTTATATTTTTTAGATTTTTAATTATTTCTGTGGGAGGTTTTGAAATATAATGCCCGTGATAGTTGAGGGATTACTGTACATATGACAAGGGAATCTGAATGTTAAAGGGTTAAGGTTTAACCTCTTGAAATTAGTCTTCACTACTTTGTCCCTTGTTTTTCTTTGACTTCCTTATCCACATTTCCATTTACCATGACTGCTTGGCACTTCATTGTACAATGGATATCCACCATATGCATAGTATTCTATCTTGCACAATATATCCAATTCCTCTTATATCCAGTTCTTATCTCAGTTCATATGTACTCTTTCATTCATGCACACAGACATAACACATTGGGTGGAGAATGCTCACCTCACTTCTTTCCAACCTCCACAAATATTCTGCAATGAAGCCTGCACTTTGTAAACAACCAAAATACCAATACACCAATATACATATATTTGTTTTTTAAGTTCCACCCTCTTAATATATCAACACCCACCCCACACATGTACATACATACGTTCATATCTGTCTTTTGTTCTGTCCCAAGTACTCTCTTAATATACCAATATAGATTTGTCTTTCGTTTAGATTAACAAAAGACAAATATATATTGGTATACTAAGATGGTATTTCTAAACACAGACTTTATCTACTAATAAAAGATTTGTTTTTGATTAAGTTATTACTATTGTCACACCAACTTACCTATCTGTCTGTCCTACCACATATTTATTTATAGTCAACTTTTTAATACTCTATGTATTAAATGTGTTAAAACTAACTTACCTATCAATCTGTCAGTCTCATGTTATAATTATTTCTATCAAGCCATTCAATGTACTTTGTATTAAATATGTTAATACTAACTTACCATCTGCTTGTCCACTATTTCTCTGCCGCACTACGCATTTATTACAAGTGTGTTTGTTTTGTAATGCTCCAAATACTAAATATATTACGATAAAACTATCTGATTGTCTGTCTGTCTGTCTATCTAGATAGCTAGCTATCTAACTCACCACATAGTTAGCTATTTATTGTTCCATGTATAAAATAGGTTAACACTAACTCATACAAATATATCTCTTTCTTATGTGCTTCAATTGAAAATGGATCAAGGCTGTAAATAAATAGATGCTAAACCCCTTAAGATAGTGTCCCAGCATGGCTGTAGTCCAATGACTGAATCAAGTGAAAGATAAAAGGACATACATACACACAAATACACATGTATTTACATAAAGTAGATACATACAGACAGATATACACTCATACATGTATATATATATACATGTTACATCATTATCCTCATCATTTTATGTTCTCTTTCCAGGTTGGTATGACTAGATGAGTCATCACAGTTTTAATTTGGAGTCAGTAGTCCTGCTACTACCTGGATGGATCGAGGACAATGCCCAATTCATACAAGGTGGTATCAAAACGTTCCCAGACTAGTTCTGTAACACACTAACAGATGGCAGCACAGTTGTGGGCACAGTGAGAGCTAGCAGTTACCTTCATGAGGCAGTGGAGCCCTTCTGAGTAGCCTTTTCTTATTTCTTGGATAGTGCTTGGCAACTGCATGGGTCCACCTGTTGTCTGTTCTGTGAACCCTGTGGCATATCTGGCCCAGTGGAATTGTACTTTTGATATTCTGCAATCAACGTTTTTCACTCCACCCCATTCTTGAATTATTTCACTTTGGTACCCACTCACAATGATAGCTTAGATATATCTATCAGTCTGTCTGTCTTTCTATCTATATAGATTGATTGATAGGTTAACAGACAGGCAAACAGATAGATAGATAGATAGATAGATAGATAGATAGATAGATAGATAGATAGACAGATAGCTAGCTAGCTAGCTAGCTAGATAGATACAGCTTCAGATTTATGGAGCAATTAGAAGATAAGATTTCACAATGTTCATGCTATTCTTAAAGCGAAAAAAAAGCATTAGCAATGAATTAATTACAAATAGAGACTAAAAAGTTCATTCACTCAATTTTTACAAGCATTTTATTTCAAAGATTTAAGACTCCCACCACTCAATATGATACAATGACATCATTATGAAGGTACATCCTGCATAAAGCATTTCATATCTACATTTCCCCAACCCTTCCTTCCTACAAAAGAAATAAATGAACCTGGAATATGGTCAAGTTTCTTCAATCACTCTCTCTCTCTCAGACTATTTGTGGCATGTCGTACTGACCATTCTCTTCACACCCACCACCATCACCACTGCTACCATCACCACTGCCGCCACCACCGCCATCACCACCTCCGTTACCACCACTGGTCTACTAACAGCGACAAGTAACAAGGAAACGTCATATAGTTCACTTATTTCCTCCTTTGCTCTCACCATCTACGGACATAAAAAGTTGTCTTGGCATTTATGATATTTCCTATACGTACATATAATATATATATGATATATATACTTACATACATATATATATACATATATATATATATATATATATATATATATATATATATATAAACATACATATATGTGTGTGTGTGTGTATATATATAAATATATATATATATATATATATATATATATAAATATATATATATATATATACAAATATATATATATATATATATATATATATATATATATATATATATATATATTAACAGACATATATGTGTGCCTATATATATATATACACACAGACATGCTCATTCATACACACACACACACACACACACACATACACGCATATATGTATATGATTTATAGATGCAACTACCTACATCCTCTCAGTTATTGTTTCTGATGCCAAGAATTTTTTCTTATGCTGTCATATCCTACCGAAACTGAGTTCCTTTGGCATTGATAGGCGACAAAGAAGAGTGGTGAAGGCGTTGGTCAAATGCGTGGGACACACATCATCCTTCCAGGACAGACATAATCATCGTCCTATAGACAGTTATTTCTTCAAGAAATTGTCAGCGCTTCATTTTAAACACATCGTCTTCATCATCATTATCATCATCATCACTGGCTGCAACTGCTGCTGCCGCTACCTATGATGTCTCCGCTGCTGCCACTTATACCGCCACTTATGCCACTGCCATTGCCTATGCTACCTTTGCCGCCGCCTATGCCACCTATGCTGCTGCCTATGTTGCCGCCTATGCCGCTGCCTATGCTGCTGATGTTGCAAGCATTATCGCCTCTGCTGCCATTCCTGCTGCACCTGTTGCTGCCAACATTGCCACAGTTGCTGCTGCCACCATCGCCAGAACCAGCACCAGCAGCACCACCACCACCACCACCAGCAGTAGCAGCACCACCATTATCATGATGTAAATGTGTGTGTGTGTGTGTGTGTGTGTGTGTGTGTGTGTGTGTGTGTGTGTGTGTGTATGTACACGTATGCAAGTATGTACATATATGTGTGTATGTATACATAGTGTGTATATATATATATCCAGCAGGGGATGGTGGCGAACCCTGTTGTACTCTTCCACCACAACTTTCTCTCACTCTTACTTCCTGTTTCTGTTCTGCCTGTAATTCAAAGGGTCAGCCTTGTCACACTGTGTCATGCTGAATATCCCCGAGAACTACGTTAAGGGTACACGTGTCTGTGGAGTGCTCAGCCACTTGCACATTAATTTCATAAACAGGCTGTTCCGTTGATCGGATCAAGTGGAACCCTTGATGTCGTAAGCGACGGAGTGCCAACAACACATGGAAGATGGCACTTCTTTATGGAGCTGTCAGCATCTATCCACATCACATGACCAAACCAGCGCAGTTTTCTCTCTTGCACACTGCATCTAATTCCTCTTATACCTAATTTCTCTCTCAATACACTAACACTCTGACGAACATGTACACGTGATGCATACTAGCCTTGTTCCTCTTTAACCTTTGCATATCCTCTGCATTCAAGGCCTACATGTCACTACCATGTAGAATTGCTGATTGTATACATGCATCATTTCAATCTACCTTTCACTCAAAGAGGGAAACATTACATAGCCAACAGGTGTAGAAGCTCTCTGAATTTCCTCCATCCTATTCTTATTCTAGTTATCACACTCTCTGTGCATCCTCCCCCACTATTAATATCATCTCCTAGATAACAGAAATTATCTACCACCCCTTAGAGGTAGTAGATAATTGACAGAATCAATTTCCTGAGTCTCTGTAGTTTTTATGGATCCTGTGCATCTTCCACATAATATATATATACAGGCATGGCTGTGTGATAAGAAGCTTCCTTCCCAACCATATGGTTCCAAGTTCAGTCCCACTGTGTGGTACCTTGGGCAAGTGTCTTCTACTATAGCGTTGGGGTGACCAAAGCCCTGTGAGTGGATTTGGTGGACAGAAACTGAAAGAAGCTTGTCATATATATATATATGTATATATATATATATATATATATATATATATATATATATATATATATCTATGTGTGTGTGTGTGTGTGTGTGTGTATGTATATATATATATATATATATATATATCTATGTGGGTGTGTCTTTGTATTTGCATTTGTCCCTCACCACTGCTTGACAACTGGTGTTGGTGTGTTCACATCCCTGTAACCTAGCAGTTCAGCAAAAGAGAACATTAGAATAAGTAGTAGGCTTAAGAAATAAGTCCTGAGGTCGATTTGTTTGACTAAAACCCTTCAAGGCAGTACTCCAGTATGGCCACAGTCAAATGACTGAAACAAGTAAAAGAGCAAAAGAATATATATATATATATATATATATATATATATATATATATATATATATATATAGTTTTAGGGAAAATAACCAATTTTCAAGAACTCATCAATGAAAATCCACTATCACATATAGAAAAATTAATAATTAAAAGCACAATAAATGAGTATAATATAAAGTAAATTAAATATCATAAGATAAATATAATAAAAAGATTACACGTGTTTCATAACCAATTTTCAAATGAGTTCTTGAAAATTGGTTATTTTCCCTAAAACTATATATATATAGTGTAGTATATTGCCACTTAAGTGTGGCTGACCCCTAGGGGTGGATGTTACTGTTGCTTTTAGCCCCAGGAGGACATCTCCTCCAGCTGGCTTATCGACACACGACTGTGTCCTGTTTGCCAAGGGAGTTATCCCTCTCACCTCGGCCAGCAGCACGAACGTATCCGGATTTCAGGGTTATTTCCCTTCGTCGGCGTTCGACAGCTGATGACCTTGGTGAGAGAGACAAATCT
>NC_142935.1:56442216-56464716 GCF_046866305.1 Octopus bimaculoides
AAACCAGGAAGGAGAAAATTAATACAAAGACTACAGATCCAGTCCTTGAACTGTAAACATCTGTAAAAGTTAATCATTTAAATATATATGAGCATGTCTAGATATGCAACTATATGCATGAGAATACATACATAAAACATACATTTCTGCACGTACATACATACATACATACATACATACATGCATACACCAAATACTGCACACACACACACATATGCACATATACCTAGATGATGTTGATAAAAGTTCCAATGAAGGAGCCTTGAATCTATGTTAGAGTCCGGCTCTTTCTCTGTTGACAAGAAATACAGAAATGAAACTGATTGATAACATACTTACATGCATAAATACATACATACATACATACATACATACATACATACAAACAAACAAACAAAAATACTCTGTTGTTGATGTTGAAATTCCAATGAAGGCGCCTTGGATCTAGGTTAGAATCCAGCTCTTTCTTTATTGGCAAGAAATCTTGAAATGAAACTGAACAATGACATACATACGTACATACATACATATATTGAATCACATAATGCCATAAGCATAGATTTGTTTATAGTCTTTTTTTTTGACATATTCTGTTCAATGCTTCTGTTCAATGTTTTCATACGTGGACATCCTCCCTAAAGCTACCCACTCAACTAAAGCGAGTTGTGTACTATTAGGTGTTTTTGCTCAAAGGTGTCACACAGTGACAATAGTAACTTCTTGATACAGACACAGTGTCATTCATTTCAGGAAAAGGCATAATTCATAAATCCAGCCCAGTATGTCACTAGATTTATTTCAGAGATCCAATTAGGATGAACAGCAAGATTAAATACAGTAAGATTTGAAAGCAAAACAAGAACAATGCTCTAGTGATTCTACAGCAGTAAGTGTCAATACATACATACATACATACATACATACATACATACTACTACTACTACTACTACTACTACTGCTGCTGCTGCTGCTGCTGCTGCTGCTGCTGCTGCTGCTGCTGCTGCTACTACTACTGCTACTACTACCACCACCACCACCACCACCAAAACCACCAGCACCACCAAAACCACCACCAAAACTACCACCACCACCACCACCACCACCACCACCACCAACAACAACAACAACAACAACAACAACACGACCACCAGCATGACGATGACGATGATGACAGCGACCACCACCACTACTACTTTTCATGTGAAATAGAGTATTTTCCTGATGAATGTGATTTAAATGAATGTTTCTTTCCATAGTAAAACCTTTACATGAATCATGTTCCCCTCAAAAATGCTCTATTTAACATGAAACTATTAATAGCTGTCAACTATATTATTATAAATATGTTGACTCTATATGTATGCAGTACTCGCATATTTCTCATAGAGTCACCTAGCAGACAATTAATATGAAGGAGATAATCATTTCTTCATTTTGAATCTGAAATTAAGGAATACAGAAAGAGATGTATCAAAAATACATATTTAATGTTTATTTTTTTAAGTTGTTAAATGATTCTCAAACTTTCTAGTCAGTAGTAACTATACACAGTACTATTTCACGCTTTTTTGAAATCGTCTGCATGACATAATCCAAGGTAAGTAAATTAAACATTTTTATGAAGGTAGGCATTTCTCATGGACAGAGAACAATTACAGTCAGGAAGAAATTCATAGAATATGAGTTTTTCTTTTCTTTTTCTTCATAAATTACTATAGCTCATTTGTTTTTACTTCAACCTAGCATGGGTCTGATGAATACATATTACTGAACTATCATTTTGCTGTTGGATGCCTTTCCAATTGTCAACTCTTGTTTTTCAAGTGAGTAATTTATTAGCTGGGGAATGACAGTAAACTTCACTGTTTGTAACTCAGTGGCTTTTCCTACAAAGCATACAAAAAGGGAAACATTCACACACACACACACACACACACACACGACAGGTTTTGTATAGTTTCCTTCTATTAAATTGACTTGTGAGGCGTTGGTCAACTCAGGGCTACAGCAGAAGACACTTGAACAGAGTGCTAAACAGTGGAATTGAACCTGAAAACACATGGTAAAGAAGATTGCTTCAGAATCACATAGCTTGGAATTCAGTCCCATTGCTTGGACACTGTCAGTCACTGTCTTCTACAATAGTTGTGGATTGATCAATTCCTTGTGTGTCAAATTGGCAGATGGAAATTGGAAGAAACTTATACATGTGTAAGTGTGTGTATATACGTATGCATATGTGAATGTGAGTGTGTGTGAGTGCTTGCACGCATGCATGTGCATGACTGGATGCATGTTGCTCTTCATGTTGACATGTGAACACTGAATATAAACAAACGCTACACCATTCACACAAACAGAGTCATTTGTTTGCAGCCCTCCATAAAAGCATGTTCAAGCTGTTTGTTGTTTGATAGACAAGAGTAAGTAAATATTGCCTTGCTTGGAAACAGATGAGAGTTGGTGTAAGGAAGAGCATCTAGCCATAGAAAATTCTTTTCTACTCTAGGCACAAGACCCGAAATTTTGGGGGAGGGGGCCGGTTAGTTAGATTGACCTCAGTATGCAACTGGTATTTAATTTATCAACCCCAAAAGGATGAAGGGCAAAATTGACCTTGGTGGAATTTGAACTCAGAACGTAAAGACAGACGAAATACCTCTAAGCATTTCATCTAGAGTGCTAACATTTGTGTCAGCTTGCCGCCTTATAGCCATAGAAAATTCTGCCTCAACAAAGTCTCATGTGATCCATGCAAGCATGGAAAACTAGACAGTAATACAATGGTGATGATGATGATGATGATGATGATGATGATGTTGATGTTGATGATGATGATGATGATGAAAGCTGAAAAATTTCAGTTAACTGAGATTATTCTTGTTATAGCCAAAGCCATCAGTTGCAAGTAAGAATGATTTGGGTAACATATGTACCATGCTTTTACTGATTGTAGTAATTGCTTATGTAGTCATTAGCAGACATGGACACCTTCTTGACCACTCACTCTTTGACCAGTGGACATTGAGTATGTGCTGATATGGCTGCACCAACAAACACTAGTCTGGTACTAGGTTGGAACTAAGTTTTAGCTGAGTAGGCTGGAACAATGTGAAATGAAGTGCCTTGTTCAAGGACACAGTGTTGCTCAATCCTGGAATCAAACACATGACTTTATGGTTGTAAGCTCAACACCTCAACCACTAGGCTTCACTCAGACACACACACACACATGCACACATGCACACATGCACACACACATGCACACATGCACGTACACACACATGCACACACACATATGCAGATACACATGCATACATGTACAGACTCAATACTTGCACACACATATATTTATAAAAATAGGTAGTTAGCTAAATAGATAGCTAGACATACATACATACAGACAGATAGATAGATAGATAGATAGATAGATAGATAGATAGATAGATAGATAGACAGACAGACAGACAGATAGATAGACAGACACAGAGACAGACAGATAGACAGACAGACAGACAGATAGATAGATAGATAGATAGCTAGCTAGCTAGCTAGCTAGATAGATATCTGTACAGGGAAAATCTTGGACAGTGTTGTTACTCCCCAATCATATATATGATAATAAGTCCTCTTTGATTATATAAGATTATTCTGACAAATTCGAAGATGATGAAAAATATATGTTCAGCTCCATTTTCTTCCAATGTTCTTTAAATCCAAGCACACAGTAGCAGCCATCAGGCATCACACATTAGTCTCAGGTGAATGCCTCTGAAAAGCTTCTTGAAGTGCTTATAGGAAAGTGGGTTATACATCATTAGATGTATACCTGACTTTCCTATATAAAATATAGAATTAACGGAACGCTGAACTCCAGACTATCAACTTAAACAACATTTATTCAGGTGGTAAATATATACATCTTTTGCTCTTGTTTGTTGTTACAGCTTCTGTGTGTGTGAGCATTGTTGTTGGGACGTTGGTATGTAGATGTAAGCGAGCTGCCGAGCGTAAGTTTGAAAGATGGAGAGAGACAGCTAAACACGTCCATGCTCAATCGCTGGCCAGCAAGAAAGAGACAGAATGAAGCGGGAAAACTTGGTATGTTGAATTCCACGCATGCGTGAGACTACGCATGCGCACGGCGATACTACATGCTCATTAAGTGTCAGTTGAATAGCAGTTGAACAACAGTTGGATAGCAGTGGAATAACAGTTGTGTTGTGGTTAGTTGGACTATAGCTAAATGGTAATTGGAAACGGAAGTTGTATTCACCACACTAAGTCTTTTATGTGTTCTGTATGTTTCCTTGACTGTTTCTGGCTTAAAAGAAGCCTCTTTTATCCTAACATGTGCTGTTTGTCACCTCCACTCCAGTTTCTTCCTCTGTGTGTGTTTGTGTTTGGAGGGAGAGGAGGTGTCGCCCTCTTGTGTTTTAGATGTAAGGAAATAATAAAGACTTGTTTGCTAGGTTAGTGGTGGCTGGTGGTTTCTTAGGTGGTTTACTGAAGGTAGTAACTAATAAAAAATAATGTGTGTGTGTGTGTGTGTGTGTGTGAAGAGAAGGAGGAGGGGAAGAGAAGAAAGTTAGCAAAGGTTCTAACTGAGATGCTTGAAATGATAACAGCAGTTGTATTGTGTGTTTGGGTGTGTCTAGTGGTTGTAGTGTTCATGAATGGGGTAGTAGTGTTTATTTGTTGTTTTTTAACCCAAGGACCGACTCTGATACGGTAACCCTATGATTAAAGACATTCCAACCACGATCATCCCTTTGTTTCCAGGTATTGTGTACCCATGCTGTATTATTCACTATGTCTTTTATTTTTCTTTAAGATCTTATTTGAGGGTGTTTTAGCTACTGCTTACAGGTTCAGAAACCATGTCAAGGTTCCATCATTTACTCATGGGGTGTTGTGGGTCTAAATATAAATCTGCTGCACATTGTCAATAAATAAACGAAGGTGTTTTCATGCATTTGTTTTACCCAGAGACTTATAATGCTGTGGTGAGTTTGTGTCAGGGTTGAATGTGTTGGTGACTGAGATAATCATGGCTGCTGTGGTGGTGATAGTAGTAGTAGTAGTGATGGTGGTTGTGGTCGTGATGGTGGTGGTGGTGGTGGTGGTGATGGTGATGGTGGTGGTGGTGGTGGTAGTGTTGGTAGTAGTGGTAGTAGCTGTTGTAGTAATAGTAGCAGTGATGGTGGTAATGGTAGTAGATGTAATAGTAGTCATGGTGGTGATGGTTTTGGTGGTGGTGGTCTTGGTGGTGGTGGTGATGGTAGTAATAATAGTAGTTGTAGTAGTAGCTAGGATAGAAGGAAAGATGAAGATAAAAACCACATCTTGAATTATCAGCTATTTTTGGGACTAACGAGGGTGGAGTAAATTGAAGCAATTATTTTGGAGACTATCAAGAATCTTGGTTCTTCAGAGATTTTTCAAGGAAGAAGGAGAATATAATTCACCCACCCTTTAGCTACAAATATTATCACTGAAAAATTTCCAGGTGCAGGCATGGATGTGTGGTTTAAGAAGCTTGTTTCGAATCTATGTGGTTTTGGTTTCAGTTCCACTGCACAGCACCTTGAGTAAGTGTGTTCTACTTCCGCCCCAGGTGGACCAATGCCTTGTAAGTGAATTAGGTAGATAGAAACTGTGTGGAAATCCATTGCATGTTTGTATGTATGTATATATATGGCACGTAAAAAACATCTTTTTGAGCGTGGCTGTTGCTAGTACCATGTGACTGGCCCTCGTGCTGGTGGCACATAAAAGCACCCAGTACACTCTCGGAGTGGTTGGTGTTAGGAAGGGCATCCAGCTGTAGAAACTCTGCCAGATCAGATTGGAGCATGGTGCAGCCTCCTGGCTTGCCAGTCCTCACTTAAATCGTCCAACCCATGCTAGCATGGAGAGCGTTAAACGATGATGATGATGATGATGATATATATATATATATATATATATATATATATATATATCGGGTGCCCCAAAAGTCACTGATGGGTTTCAATTTTTAATAGCTTCCTTAACTTTTCAAATGAAATTTTGATACAATATAAAGGACATAATGGAAATTAATATACATAAGCCAAATTTTTGCAACACTTCTACATCATACATGAAAAAGGACATCGTTTAAGGACATTTGGCAAAAATTTGGCTTATGTATATTAATTTCCATTATGTCCTTTATATTGTATCAAAATTTCATTTGAAAAGTTAAGGAAGCTATTAAAAATTGAAACCCATCAGTGACTTTTGGGGCACCCGATATATATAGGACATCAGCTTTCCATACCCGTGCTCTTTCCAAAACCTGAAGAGAAGTTATATGCCCATGCCCATCAAAGTCAGGCGACTCATCTATAAAGCTCAGTGCTTTATGGATGCGAAACCATTGGTCACTCCATGACCAGACATATATCTAACTTCATGTAAATACGCACACACACACACACACACACACACACACACACACACACACACACACAGAGGGTTTTCTAAGGGTGCCAAAATGATGGTACTAGTTGAACTTAATAAATTTTGATTCTACTGTCCAGTGTTGTAACAAGCTGTGCACCACAACTTACTGGAATTATCATCATTTAATGCCCACTTTTCATGATGGTATAGGTTAGATGGTTCAACATGAGCTAGCAAATCAGAAAACTGCAGCAGGCTCCAATGTCTGCTTTAGTATGGTTTCTACAGCTCGATGGCCTTTCTAATGCCAAGCACTTTACAGAATGTACTGGGTTCTTTTTACATGGCACCAGCTCTAGCAAGGCCATCAAATAACTTGCAAGATGAGGCCCCTTCAACTAAATATTGGAGGAGATGACTTTATAACTTGGCGATGAAAAATTGAAGTATGATAGAGGGACAGAAACAGGTTTCTTGTTGCAGGAGAGAAATATGGTTACCCCAACTGGAAAAGTTTTCCAATGACCATAAAAGTTAACTGAAATTAAAACCTCAAAATAGAAGAGAACAAAAATGTTGGGTTAAGTTCTGTTTCATAATGTACATACATATACATACATACATATATATATATATATATATATGTGTTTGTGTATATATAGATATATATATATATATATATATATCTGTTCCTTATCTTCAAAAAGATATGCAATACTAGTTGTCTGGAAGATTTTCTGATAGCCTGTTGTGTTGCATCACACTTGCATGTATGCTTCATAGTTATCTCTAGGTTCATTCACCCATTGAATCAGCAGGCCACTATACCTGTTTATCTCACACCCTCAATAGTATTTTTGTGTTACCCAGCTTTCAGAGGTTTGTGTTAATCTGTGTAGTTCAAAAGAGCAACAGTTTATAGAATGTGAGAGCGTTGTGTGTGTGTGTTTTGGAAGTGGGCAAGATGACATCATTAAGACATGGACTACTTGTCAAAGTTATTGTCCATTTTAATTGTTGTAGGATCACACTACCAATACATTATGTCTCCCATCGTAACAGGTTCGATGGTCAGCATCTTAGAGAATTGGTTGTTTAGCTTCAGGCTCAATTCAACTGTGAAGCATTTTAGATAAACACTTGACCCATGCCAACATGGAACATGGAGGTTATATGATGATGTTGATGATGCTGACAATGATAAGGATGATGATGATGTTGATGATGCTGACAATGACAATGATGATGATGATGATGATTAAGTGGAGGAGGAAGAGGCAGAAGAGAGGAGGAGGAGAGGAGAAGAAGGAGAAGAGAAGAAGGAAGAGAAGGAGGAGGAAGAGGGGAGAAGAAGAAGAGGAGAAGGTGGGGAGGAGGAGAGGAGGAAGAAGAGAAGAGGAGAGGAGAAGAAGGAGAAAGAAGAGGGGAGAAGGAGAAGAAGAGGAGAAGGTGGGGAGGAAGAGGAGGAGAGGAGGAAGAAGAGAGGGGGAGGAGGAGAGGAGAAGAAGGAAGAGAAGGAGGAGAAAAAGAGGGGAGAAGGAGAAGAGGAGAAGGTGGGGAGGAAGAGGAGGAAGAGGAGGAGAGGAGGAAGAAGAGAGGAGGAGGAGGAAGAAGAGAGGAGGAGGAGGAGAGAAGAAGGAAGAGAAGGAGGAGAAAAGAGGGGAGAAGGAGAAGAGGAGAAGGTGGGGAGGAAATGGAGGAAGAGGAGGAAGAGGAGGAGAGGAGGAGAGGAGAAGCGGAGGAAGAAGAGAGGAGGAGGAAGAGAGAAGAAGGAAGAGAAGGAGGGGAAAAAGAGGGGAGAAGGAGAAGAGGAGAAGGTGGGGAGGAAGAGGAGGAGAGGAGGAAGAAGAAGGAAGAGAAGGAGGAGAAAAAGAGGGGAGGAGAAGAGGAGAAGGTGGGGAGGAAGAGGAGGAAGAGGAGGAGGATGACAATGAAGATGATGATGATGATGATGATGATAGTGAAGAAGAGGAAGATGAGGATGATGATGATGATGATGTCTTCTACTATAAGCCACAAGTCAACCGATATATTGGGAGTGAAATTTAGTTGAAGGGAACTTTGTTGGAAAGACTGTTGCTGTTCTCAAGAATTAGACATAATTTGCTTTAATCCCACCGTCTGGTCCTTGGATATTTTCAGTAGAGAAGGTTTCCAGTCATCCTTCATTTGGTGTTTTCCTACTTCAGAGGTTTCTGTTAATGTATGTCGTTCAATAAAGCAACAGTTTATTGTGTGTGTGTGTATGTGTGTGTGTGTGTGTGTGTATGTGTGTGTATGTGTGTATGTGTGTGTGTGTATGTTTGTGTGTGTGTGTGTGTGTGTGATGACACCATTAAAGCACAAACTACTTGTTTGCTGAAGTCATGTGTGTTGCATCAAATTGCTTGATGACTGCATTTACCCCTATTATATTACATTGATATACATCATCACACTTCTGTCACAAGCCAGTGAGAGAAAGAGAGAGAGGGGGAGAGAGAGAGAGAGCGATAGAGAGAGAGAGAGGGAGAGAGAAAGAGAGAGAGAGAGAGAGAGAGAGAGAGAGAGAGAGAGAGAGAGAGAGAGAGAGAAAGCCTTTATGTGGTCACTGAAATTACAAGAAATAGCAGTGCTAAAATGTCTCAAAAAAAAGGGAAAATACATTAGGTAATGTAGCCTAGAAACTTCAGAGGCCCTGAAAGGGGTTACAAGTAGGACCATGTTAAGACATAAATACACTGGGCCATTGCTGAAGGGGCTTTACGAGTCTAGGAGTTCAATTCTGATCTATATATGTTGTGGCTTGTTGCCAATAAACAAACACTACGGGTCCCAGCGCATTCATTTGCCCAGGGGCCTACAGTGCTGCTAAGGCACTTCTGGTTATGAGCACCTCCTCCTCTGACTAAATCTTGTTTCAAATCCACTCAAGCAAAGTCTTCTTTCAGTTTCCATCTTCCAAATCCACTCACAAAGCTTCTTTAGTCAGCCTGAAACTATAGTAGCAGACACTTGCCCAAGGTGCCACACAGTGGGACTGAACTCAGAACTATGTGGTTGGGAAGCAAGCTTCTTACCCACCAGCCATGCTGTGTAATGTGAGAAAATGTCATGTAAAAAAATTACAAAATGAAAAGAAAAGTGTCCCCTTCCTTAAATCATGAAATCTTTGAAATTCACATTATATGTTCTCATCGCTCTTAGGTCACCGTACTCACTCAGTTCAATTTTGTGCACCACTACATGCTATGGACCACAAACAGCTCACATTTCTCAATGATACAACACCAGGCTCATGTATATGTATCATATATATTCACATGCTGTGTCCTCTATCTTGTTCATGCTTCACTGCTATACAACACCACACTTGTGACGTACTTCATATGCCCTCTTCACTTACTGAAAATCTTTTCTCATACTTGTCTTTACTTCATGTCAGTGCTCTGCCATACTACTCATTTGTAAACCATATTAACCGTGTACTGTGTATATGGTGAGTGTGCGTTTATGTGTGTGTGCATGTGTGCATGTGTGCATGCATGTGTATACACACACACACACACACACACACACACACACATATAAGGAAGGAATTTCAACCATGTTTCGTGGTCTGCTATCACAACAGCTCCTTTATAGGATCCAGTTAGCTCAAGACATCATCAGGAGGAACCACATCCGGTTTCGGCCCCTACTCCTCTACCGTTTTGACATGGCAGGGCCACCCCCTTTCGGAGGTGTCTTCAGCTCTGGTGTTGGGTGCATGTCTTCTTTCACTGTTTGTGACTGTTCTAATTCAACTGTGGAATGTCCCTCGCTATGGTTATTTTCCAGGAGGTTCTGGCCACACATCTTACAGTTCATCAACCCGCGTTGTTGAATTACTTTCTTCTGACATACCTTCCCTTGGTGGATTAGGATCTAGTTAGCTCAAGACATCACCAGGAGGATATATATAAAATAATAAAAATAAATGTGCCCTTTAAATCCTAGCCCAGCTCATGGGCCTGGTTTCCCGGTTTCAATGGCTAATGCGTTCTCCAGCTGGATGGGACGCCAGTCCATTACAGCGTTACTCATTTTTGCCAGCTGAGTGAACTGAAGCTACGTGAAATGAAGTGTTTTGCTCAAGAACACAACGCGTTGCCCGGTCCAGGAATTGAAACCACAATCTTACTTCATATTGCATGTCTCGTTTCTCTGTTTGTTTTTTTCGTTGTTTGAAAAAAGTTTGTTTTCTGTTTTCATTTTTATGTTTTCGTTTCTCATTGTGTTTAACGTTTTTTTGATGTCCTGTACCCATATATGCACCTATGTATACATATAGATGCAGGTATGTGCATATATGTATGGATATATGCATATATCTATATATTATTTATATTATATATATATATATATATATATATATATTACATATACATACACACACACACACACACACACACATACACACACTCACACATACACACACACTCACACATACACACACACGCACACACACATATATATATATATATATATATATATTCATTATATTTACACACACACACACATGTATGTGTATGTATGTCGGTATGCACATACCTGTACGTATATATGCATATACTCATTTACTATTTGTTTTTACATGACTGAACGCAGCGTCTCCAATTTGTAAGTAGTTTTCGTAACTTCATATTTTCCGACGCTACTCTATCCCTTTCTCTTTCTCTTCCTCTATCATTTTTTCCCCCTCTTGTTCTTCCTCTTTACTACTACGTATCTCCTTTTTCCCCCTCGTACTTCCTCTCTTTCTCTTTTCCTCTCGTTGCTCACCTATTCTTCTACTTCCTCCCTTTGTTTCTCCCTCTACCACTCTCTCTCTTCCCCTTACACCGGCATGGTCACATGCTTCCGGTCAATAATCCTTTTCTTCCTTGGCTATCGCCAAGCAAACACGCGAACTACTTCGTCCCTACTTTCAAGTTCGTGCCTCACAGCGTTCATACACACATAATTTTTCTCGTCTGGCCGTAAAGCCTTTTCTGTTTGTTTTCCTGTCTTGGTTTTTGTCCGCCACTACATTCCTCCATGGCAAGATTTAATTTCTGTATACAAATTTAATTTGCGGTCCATGGGAAGAGCCGTTTTAACGATGCGTCCTGCCCAGCTCTTCGAAATGCCGGTGTTAAAACGGGGGTAGCTGATGAAGTAGAATGTTCTCTATGTGGCTTGTGTGTTTTCTCGTCTACGTTTTGTTTGCAATGTCCTGTACCTAGATATGCACCTATACATACAGGTGGATGTCGGTATGCACATACCTGTACATATATATGCATATACTCATTTACTATTTGTTTTTATATATATATATATATATATATATATATATATATATATATATATATATATATATATATATATATATATATAGAAAAGAGAGAGAGAGAAAGATAGGTAGACAGGCAAATATAGATAGAATATGCGCCTGTGTTTTTAATTACCAGCAAAGACAAAGATACTCGTTAGACATAACATTGTCATGGGGTAGAATGTCCTTTCTTCTGTATTATTTTACTTACACAGGAAACAAAAGATATCTCTTGAAACCAAGGAACCAGAACAACAGTCCATAGCAGTTAGATTAAAGCTGTTTACACTAATAATAAGACCCTTCTACATATACTGTCCTCTTCCATAACCTATTTTGGCAACATATTTATGTCAAGACTTCCGTTTCTGTCACTGAACATAGACACCTGGAGCATAACAAGACTGTAATTATCCTTTCATATAATAGAAGTGACCATTATTCAGATGTTAAAGAATTGTCCTTGTCTATTTATTTGATTTCATAGTGAATGGAATAAATTAAATTCTACTTATTTGTAGGCCAAGAGGATGGGGTATTGTACTGAGAATTCAGTGACTTAATATGTGACTTGGTTTAATTTTTCCCATTCAGTTCTGTTTACTATTGATCTCAGCAAGGTTGGGGTACAGAGGGATTGTGAGACAATTCTTCAGCAGGCTTACAACATGTTTGGCATCACAGGGGCCAGTAGGCTGAAGGACATCTAATTGGTTGTGAAGGCAGCAGAAGTTACCTGAAGGTGGTGGTGAACTAGGAGGTGTGAGCTCCAGAAGGGGCATGGCTACCAGGAATAATGCTAACTATACACAAGCTGGGGCTTGATCAATTCCAGCTGGGTCACCTGGGGAGGGAGTATGGTGTTGAAAAACCCAAAGCACCTAATCACTAGTGATGTGTCCAGGTGCAATTCAGATTGAGAAATGCATTAAGACCACAACATCTTTTCAAACTTTCATGTCAATCAAAATTTTATAATAGAAAGAAAGACAAAAAAAATGACGTTAACCCTTTAGCATTTGAACTGGCCATATTTGACCTACATAGTCTAACTGTTTTATGTTCAAAATGGCCAGATCCTTCCCTCTCATTCCCATCCTACAATGTCATTTTAAACAATAAACAGTCACATCATTGAAATTGTTATTATACCTTAGTGGTATATGAGCTCAGGAGGTAAAGCAGGAAATAATCATCATCATCATCATCATCATCATCGTTTAACGTCTGCTTTCCATGCTAGCATGGGTTGGACGATTTGACTGAGGACTGGTGAAACCGGATGGCAACACCAGGCTCCAGTCTGATTTGGCAGAGTTTCTACAGCTGGATGCCCTTCCTAACGCCAACCACTCAGAGAGTGTAGTGGGTGCTTTTACGTGTCACCCGCACGAAAACGGCCACGCTCGAAATGGTGTCTTTTATGTGCCACCCGCACAAGCCAGTCCAGGGGCACTGGCAACGATCTCGCTCGAAAATCCTACAGGAGCCAGTCAGGCGGTACTGGCAACGGCCACGCTCAAAATGGTGCATCTCATGTGCCACCCGCACAAGAACCAGTCCAGGGGCACTGGCAACGATCTTACTTGGCTTGCCGGGTCTTCTCACGCACAGCACATTTCCAAAGGTCTCGGTCAGTAGTCATCGCCTCGGTGAGGCCCAATGTACGAAGGTCTTGCCTCACCACCTCAGCCCAGGTCTTCCTGGGCCTACCTCTTCCACGGGTTCCCTCAACTGTTAGGGTGTGGCACTTTTTCACGCAGCTATCCTCCTCCATTCTCACCACATGTCCATACCAGCGCAATCGTCTCTCTTGCACGCCACAACTGATGCTTCTAATGTTCAGCTTTTCTCTCAAGATACTTACACTCTGACGGGTATTCACATTGACATTACACATCCAATGGAGCATACTGGCTTCATTCCTTGCGAGCTTACGTATGTCCTCAGCAGTTACAGCCCATGTTTCACTGCCATGTAGCATGGTTGTTTGTACGCATGCGTCATACAGTCTGCCTTTTACTCTGAGTGAGAGTCCCTTTGTCGCCAGCAGGGGTAAGAGCTCTCTAAACTTTGCCCAGGCTATTCTTATTCTTGCAGCTACACTTTCAGCGCACCCACCCCCACTACTAACTTGGTCGCCCAGATAGCGGAAGCTATCGACTACCTCTAGTTTTTCACCCTGGAATGAGATAGAAGTTGTTTCCTGTTTGTTTGCAGTCTTTATTGCACCTGAACATCTGCCACAAACAAAAACTAACTTGCTAGTTAACCTGCCTTTGATGTTGCTGCACCTCTTATGTGTCCATAGCTTGCACCGGGTACATCTTATAGAGTTACTACCTACT
The DNA here is from genome assembly GCF_046866305.1 of Octopus bimaculoides. NCBI lineage: Eukaryota > Metazoa > Mollusca > Cephalopoda > Octopoda > Octopodidae > Octopus > Octopus bimaculoides. The sequence continues at coordinate 56,456,332 of NC_142935.1, forward strand.
CCTTTTCTACATACTGAGCAGGGCCATCTACCTGAAGGGGTTTGTGTTTTATCTACCTTCCTACTTATTAGGATTTTGGTTTTAGCTAGGTTGACTCTAAGGCCCTATAATAATAATAATAATAATAATAATAATAATAATAATAATAATAACAATACCAAACTCCATCGGATGTATTCAGTTAGCAGCAATACTCAGAACAGCTCATGTGTTGAGAAAAGTGTTGCATCTCCAAACTACAAGATGAAACTGAGACGTGATATAGATAACTCAGGAGAAATAATGGTTTCAAATTTTGGCACAATGGAAGGAGGTAAGTCAATTACCTTAACCTCAGTACTCAACTGGTACTTATCTTATTGACCTTGACTTCAGTGGAATTTAAACTCAGAATACACAAACGGATGAAATGTTGCTAAGCATTTTGCCTGGCATACTAACAATTCTGCCAGCTTGCTACCTTATTCAGGAGAAATAATAATAATAATAATAATGCGAAAGAAATAGACAGAGAATAATAATGCGAAAGAAATAGACAGAGAAAAATCCCAGCAATGGCTGAGAAGCTCAGAACTCAAAGCAAAGACTGAAGGATTTTTAATTGCTGCACAAGACCAGAGCTTCCCCACCAGAAATTACCAAAAACACATAATGAAAAGAAATATAACAAGTAACTGTAGAATATGTGGAGATGGACAAGAAACAATAAATCATATTATCTCTGGCTGCCCAGTCCTGGCTAAGAAGGAATATATTCACAGACACGACAGAGCTGGGACCTATATACACTGGAAGCTATGCCAACACTATGGAATAACAACAGAAAAAAAATGGTATAAACACATGCCAGAAAAGGTCACAGAAAACGAGAAAGCAACCATACTCTGGGATATGCCAATACACACAAATAGAGAAATTAAGTCAAATAGACCAGATATAGTTGTCAAAGATCATGAAGAAAAAAAATGCTTTCTAATTGATGTATCAATACCAGCAGATGACAACGTTTCTCTAAAAGAAATGGAAAAACTTTCAAAATACAAAGACCTGGAAATAGAGATAACTCGAATGTGGAATCTAAAAACAGAAACAATTCCTATCATAGTAGGTGCCTTAGGTATAATAAAAAAATATTCAGACAAATACATAACAAAAACACCAGGACTTACAAATATATATAACATACAGAAAATTGCACTACTGGGTACTGCACACATTCTACGCAAAACACTTTCAATACAGTAAACATAAGAGCACCACAGCAAACCACAGCACATACCCAAGGCGCACAGAGCTGCGCTCGGTAGTGAAGTGAAAGCACGTTATAAAAATAAAACTACTGAATAATAATAATATATCACACTGGAGTCTCTTCACCAATTATGCACACAGACATTGTCAAAAGAAATCATTATTTCTAGGCTTTAACTGTTCTCTTCAGAAACTTACTGAAAAATAAATAGCTTATGAACTGAACAGAACAAATGTTTCTTTCTAGCTTCCTTCTTACTTAACTTTTATATACTTTTTACCTTGCTATTTTTATGCTTCAAACAGTAAAAAATACTACTGAGTCACATCTACAAAAATAAAAATAGACTGTAAATTTCATTTTAGGAAAGAAACCGCCTTTATTGCATAAATTTAATCTAAAGTAATACCCACCAGGTAATAGATAGATATATAAATAGATATATTGGTAGATAAGTAAATATATAAGGAGATGACCTCAGGGTTCAGTTATGCTACCTACACCATCCCTTTTGTTTTCTAATGACTTTCCCCACAGATAATTTTAACCACACATCCTTCTATCAGATGATACCCTAACTCCACTTCATTCTAATTTAGCCATATGTATATAGGCATTATCTGCACCTTTGACACCTCAAGTCAGCTTTGTAAAGTTTTCATAAGCAAAGCATTTGAAAAGACTCTGCAGTAATACAAAAACATAATCACATATCAAGTTAACAATCATATAACATTACACCTTCATTCTTTATGAACAGCCCATATGGAAACCTTTCAAACTTGTAACAAATGCCTGAACTCTTAATCTCTGAATGACTATTGTAGTGACTACATGCTTGTAGTGACTACATGCTTCAGGCTTCTTTTTCAGGAGTCAGAAAAAAAAAAAGAATACTTCAGCTCTGAACAAAGCATATATGCAACCCACATTAATGTACTGCTCACATACATAGGATAATGTTCCCCTGCAAATGCTATCCTGGTAACTATCACTGGCTCTCTCATTCTCCAACTCACTACAGCTACAATATGATGGACATACCATTTCCTTTCCCTGCTTCATTTACTGCAACTGTACTGGTTACTGTTCCTCAGAACTAGCAAACTGTTGACAACTTCTGCCTGAGCACACATTGTATCTGCCCATCCTACACTTGTTATCCTAACTATATCATATATCCATAAAGCCTACACTAAATACTTCACCTAATCACTCCTCTCCACTACTGTAACATAGTGAAACCTTGTCTCCCTGGTTCTGTTTTCCCTGTAGATATAACCTTCATGATAAACATCAATTGCATTAGCTTCATCAATAACATGGATGCTATGCCTCTTTTCTTATCACTAAATGACAAGGATTTCTAAAATAAGAACAAAGCCACATATTTGCAGGAGGGGTACAGTCACTTAGATCAGCTGTCTTAGTGGGTAGTTACTTTCTGACCCCAGAAGAAAGGAAGGAAATGTCTCCTCAATGAGATTTGAACTGTGAACATAGAATTACACAGCTAAACCCCATTAAGCATTTTGTCCAATGTTCTGCTGATTCCACCACTCCACTCTTCTGATGAAATATCAATAAAAATTATTGTTTCTTATGTATTTAAAGTGAATGTAGACATGGATACAAAGGTTAACATTTCACAACACACATATAAAGTAAAAGTGGAATATTGGAGCATAACATAGGCATTAAACCTTGTCTCATGAATACCACATGATCTATTCCTCTTTATCATGGAAGGAAAATAAGATCATGTGACATTCATACCATTCTCAAAGACATTAATAAGATAAAAACAGTATAGTCATGGTGTTGGCACCCTGGGAAGATATCTATTGAAATATAAGTTACCAAATATCTCAAAACAGAGATTATCCTGTGAAAGCTAATTAGTGGGGGTGGCCACCATGTACGTATGATAAACGATAAAATAATTAAGGGAATGAAAGAAAGCAACCAAAGCTCAGAATGAAATTTACAAAACTATTTCAAGTCTCAAAAAAATGTGTCTAATAATGCCAAAAAATTCAGTCCATTAGACTAAAAATATATTGTTTTATCTGATTGAAGAAAACATTTTCAGATAAAGCAGGAATTTCTAGAAAAGTTTATTGCTTTAGCCACCATAAAGTGTCTGAGAACTTGATGATCTTCCTTCTTTGATGGTACAACATAAAAAATGGAAAAAGAAATTGAATAAAAGAAAAAGGACTGGTTTCTGTATCATTCCAGTGCAGCGATAGTGGTCGCGTGAAGGAATGGAGGAATTTGTACCTCATCAGAAATCATAGTGAAGATTATTATTATAGCCATTATGCTTGTATACAGAGTAAATCTTCCAGTATGTTGAATTATTAATTTATTTGAAGCAATGTCACTTGTAGAATTCTTGAAAAGGAATAAACATCACAACTGACAAATAACTTTTGTACTTTCAAGCCATCTGTCCATCCATTATTCTTGAGAGGATCATGGGGTTAGATCCCTCAGTCACATTCTTGATAGGTCCTATCAGAAGCAACCACCTCCTGCTGGATTCCCAGGTATGACCAATTGACACTATGGATGTTATCTAAACATCTCATTCTTGGTCTAACCCTAGATCTCCTGCTGGTTGGCCCAACTTGAAGAATCTGTTATATGATTCCTTCCTGCAGCTTTCTAACCACATGTCTGTAGAACTGGTATTGTGACCTCACAATGCATAAAAGTAATGGCTCAACCTGTAGAGACTCTCTGATCTCTGAACTATGCACCCAGTTGAGTAACATTGCTCCGGAGACATACTTCGGAGGAATACCATTCTGAAATCTGTCTCTACATCACCATCCATTATCAACAAACATGATGCACATTCATGCATAACCAGAACATTGGCAGCCACACTAAGCTCAGAACTGATACACCAACCACCTGGAGTGAATCAAGACTAATGAATCAAGACTCTTGGACACACTGACCAAGTCCGCCTCAACTACTGTCTCCCTTTATACAGGAGCAGACTGAGTGACAATATAAAAGTGACAATGTTGTTGTATTTGTTGAGGTGCTGAACTGTTGATTATGATGTCATAAGCTCAGACCTTACAACTGTCATAGTGTTGTGCTCCTGAAAAAACATGCAATGGCTTGTTTTAGTTTGCTTGATTGACTAATTCTAAAATAGGGTCCTCACCAATTTCACAAAGGCACTTGACTCAGTGGGTAGAGTGTCAGACTGACAATCATGAGGTAGTGTGTTGTGTTCTTGAGCAAGACACTTTGTTTTATGTTGCTCCAGTTCACTCAGCTGTAGAAATGAGTTATGATGTCACTGGTGCCAAGCTGTATCAGCCTTTGCCTTTCCCTTGGATAACATCAGTGGTGTAGAGAGGGGAGGCTGGTATGCATGGGTGATTGCTGGTCTTCCATAAACGACCTTGCCTCAGAAGGAGACTTTATAGGTGCAATCCCATGGCCATTTATGACCAAAGGGAGCCTTTACCCTTTACTCTCAGTTCATGATCAAGTAATTAGAAACATGTAGAAAAACGACTGTTCCAAGAATATACCATGAAGGAGCTTCTGCATGGTCACTCACCTAAATAGAAATAGCAGTTAAATCTCTTTCAAACCAAACTGTGCTGCCTTTTAGTTTGTTGTCCCAATCCCCAGACCCCATGCCTATACTGGCTTATATAGGAGATCCAAAATTTCACCCCCATAAAAGTGTCTCCTTAGGTAGACTTCCCTCATCTATGCTACTGTTTAGAAAAGACTGTATTTACATCCCACTCATGTAAGGATGGGAAAATGCATGTCAGCTCTAGGACTAATCATTGCATGGCTGAGTAAACTGCAGTTCATCCTGTCAGAAAAGCAAAAAACTGAAAGTAAATCCTACAGTTATTATATATGTGTATGGAGGGCGGAGGAGGGAGGGATAAATTCATCATCATCATCATCATCAGCAGCAGCAGCAGCAACCTTTAAGAGTTAAAGTGTAATTTATATTATAAATATAATATTGCTTTATTACAAGTTAAATTTCAAACATATAAATTGACTAACTTTAAATATTTAACAAAAGATTATGTGAAATGATTTTGAATTGGTTAAAGGAATAAAATGTGTACTAGTAAAATGAGGATGAAACACAACACTCAAAGAAAAAAATGCAATTTTTCACAGCTAGAGAGCTGGTTCAAGGGAGATAATTCTAATTTAAAATAATTCTTTTGATATCTGCCTCACGTTTTAGAGTAGCCGTGATATTCCATTAAAGGTTATAACATGTTTATTAAAAAACTATAACAGCATATAACAACAATGTAAATGTGCTGAACTAACAATATGAATATCATTGATATTATAAAAATGTGCAGGATAAAATTGTTGATTAGTTTCATAAACATATTTGAAGCTATTTTTTCACCCAAGGAAACAGGTGATCCATGTTATGGATTAATTGTATGATGAAACTTTGAAAGCTGACGGCAAAGTGGGTAATTGATTTGTAATGTTTGTGGAGACTATTAGTGTTCATAATGCTTCACCAATACAGCTCAGTTTAAAAACTGGTGATGTCACATGTAGCCCTATCTGGCTGCTATTCTTGGAGCATTTTTTAATGAATTGTTGCAAATAGCTTTGCAACTCACTTTTGTCAACACCTGTACCTTTTTTTTTAGACAATATAATTAATTATGACTAAGGTGATGAGTTAGCTGAATCATTAGCATGCCAGGCAAAATGTTTGGTGGTAATTTATCCCTCTCCACAGTATGAGTTCAAATTACGCTCAGGTCAACTTTGCCTTTCAGCTGCCCCTATTAGCACACACGCTTGCTATTCCACTTTCTAAGACAGCACAGTTTGGTTTGAAAGAGATTTGACTGCTATTTCTACCAAATTGAGTGTCTTTCACTGACCTTCTGGAAACTGTTCAGAGACGTGCAACCAAGTGAATATCCTCCATCAGGCATCTACCATACTCTGAATGCCTTGTTTCCCTGGGCATAGCTACATTGAGGCACTGATGTCTGGCAACTGACTTGATAAACACCCACAAAATTATTAACCATCATGCCTACAACCACCTTGAGCACCTTTTTGAGCTCCATGTGTCTAACACATGTGGGCATGCCTACAAAATCAGAAAACAACACAGCTCCCATGACTTTCGGAAACATTTTTTCACACTCAGAGTTACTGAAGCATGGAACAAACTACCTGTGACAGTTGCTAGTTGCCGAGACATAGCATCCTTTAAAATCTCCATACTTCCTGAAATTCGCCAACACTATACCTGATATCCACCCCAACCTCCATATGCATGCACACATGACTCATATACTGTTCACTTTCCTGACTTTTGTACATAATTCCATGTACTGTACATGCACCTTTGATGAGTTGTAGTACACCTGAGCACTATACACAATAATGTCATTATTATCATTATCATTATTATTATTTTTTTTCTTCTTTCTTCAATTTTTTTTCCATTTCTTGCTGAGTGTTTTCCGTATACCTAGGGCAGAGAAGCTCATTGCATACATTACCAGTTTACACATGCACATTCACAGGTAAAATATGTATGTAAAAAAAATTAATAAATAAGTAAATTCATGAATGGATGTTGTTTTCACAGTGAAAATGCTCTTCTCAGTACATAAGTCGTTCCAGTTAACACAATTTTTTGCACTTCCTGTAGGGATAGTAGGCCTGGTATCATTTTCAAATAGGTTTCAGTACCTTTTTTTATCATTCCTTGAGATCCTACAATCACTGGTATGGTAGTCGCCTTGAGATGCCACATTTTTTCAATTTCTATTAGCAAGTCTTTATATTTACTGGTCTTGTCAAATTCTTTCACCACTATATTGTGATCGCAAGGAATACTCATGTCAATAAATAAATACATCTTTTTTGTCTGATCTTTTATAATAACATCCAGTTTATTAGCTTTTATTGTTTTGCTGGTATGTATGGGGAAGTCCCAGAGAATCGACACATTTTTTTCCTTTAGTCACAGCTTCAGGATGGTGCTTATGCCATTTGTCAGTGGTTTTGATTTTGATAATGCCGACATATTGTCCAGTGTAAATACTGGCCGACTCAGTCATGTCTTGCTAAGACTCTACACCCTGTATTATTATTATTATTATTATTATTAATAAAAGAAGTACCAGCTGGGCACTGGAGTTGATGTAGTCGACTTACCAACTCCCTCTGAAATTGCTGGCCTTGTGCCAAAATTTGAAATCATTATTACCCCTGTCTCCATCTATATAATTGTTTAAATAGTATGTGAGTTATCCCTAGGCAGAAAGACATTCACACACAACCACACTCATACATGCACCAACACACACATACACACATGTTCGTACATACATCTACATTCTTAATACTAAACCTATCCACACTGGATGAAACATGTGCACTCTTTTCTTTTATTCTTTTACTTGTTTCAGGCTTTTGACTGTGCCCATGCTGGAGCACCGCTATAAAGGGCATTTTAGTCAAAGAAACTGACCCCAGGATTTATTCTTTGTAAGCCTAGTATTTATTCGATTGGTCACTTTTGCCAGACGGACATAAACACACCAACATTGTTGTAAGGTGGGGGATAAACGCAGACACAAAGAAACACACACTTCTTTCAGTTTCCGTCCACCAAATTCACTCACAAGGCTTTGGTCGGCCAGAGGCTACCGTAGAAGGCACTCACCCAATTTGGAACTGAAACTAGAACTGTGAAGTTAGGAAGCAAGATTCTTACCACACAGACACACCTGTGCTTAAACATATAAATATATACATATATGCCTACACACATAGAAACTAATACACACAAATACATATGTTCATACATACAAATACATACCACCCATATGTATAGCTATGGCCAGATTTTTCTCTCCCGAAAAATTCCAGTTATTTCTGGTTCAATAAATAGATAAATGAATAAATGAATAAATGCAAAGGGCAAAAAATAAAAGAAATTCATGAAAAACTACTGCTTCTACCTGTATGGTTTTAATTGGAAAATATAAAAGTAAATAAATGAATAAATAAATTAATAAATACAAAAGAATATACAAATTGCAATATTAGCAATTTATTACAGGCAGATGTTT